>NC_051423.1:18878535-18893535 GCF_015228065.2 Penaeus monodon | reverse complement strand
GGTCTGCTATTTCGGTTATGCTAAAAATCACATTCCAACAGGGCTGGTACACTCAAGGCAGGCTTTAGAGTGCTTATTAATAATGGTATCCCTCCATATTAGTATTCTAAAAGACAAATGCTTGGACTATCGCAGGCAATAGATTAACACTGCCTGAAGCAAAAAATAAAATATAAAACAACTGCAGTATGGATCGGACAAACAACGCTCTAGGTCTGGGCTCTCCTCGCTCCCTGGTTAGCAGGTCTGGGCTAGGTCAATAGAATAATTATCCTCATCTCCAATAATAAAAATTCAACAATATGCTGATCATCCCCCAAAATGAGGAGGAGGAGAACCAGTAGAACAATGATGATTGATGATGATGATGATCAGAATAAAAAAGGGGGAGGGGGAGGGGGAGGGGGAGGGGGAGGGGGAGGGGGAGTGGGAGGGGGGGGGGGAGAAGAAAAAAGAGGATGAGGAGGAGAAGAAAAAGAAAAGGGAGGAGGAGGAGAAGAAAAAAAGGAGGAGGAGGAGAAAAAGGAGGAGGAGGAGGAGAAAAAGGAAAGGGGGAGGGGAAAAAAAGGGAAAAAGGGGGGGAAGGGGGAGGAAGAGGAGAAGAAAATAAAGCAGGAGGGGGAGGGGGAGGAGGGGGAGGAGGAGGAGGAGGAGGAGAGGAGGGGGGAGGAGGGAGGGGGGGGAGGAGGAGGGGAGGAGGAGGGGAGGAGGGGGGAGGAAAAAAGGAGGGGGAAAAAAAGGAGGAGGGGGGAGAAAAAAAGGAGGAGGAAAAAAAAAGAGAAGGGGGGGGGAGAAGGACCCCACTTTAGAGTAAAGTTTAGGGGTAACGGACCTCAGTGAAACAGTATCCCTTTTCCTTCCCTCCTCCTCTCCTCTCCCTCTACCTCTACCTCTTCTTTTTTTTTTCTTTTTCTTTTCCTCCTCCTCCCTCACTTTTTCAACCATTTACAAAAAAATGCCCTTTTTCTATCAAAAGAACAAAATGCAAAAAAAAACTTTTCTTCTCCTTTTCACTTTCCTGTATTATGCTTTTTCCTTTCAACATGCCTTCTAAGAAGAAGAAGAAGAAGAAAAAAGAAGAAAAAAAGAAGAAGAAAAGAAAAAGAAGAAAAGGGAAAAGGAAAAAAAGGAAGGGGAAAAGAAGAAGAAGAAGAAGAAAGAAGAAAAGGAAGAAGAAAAGGGAAGAAGAAAAAGAAGAAGAAAAAAGAAGAAGAAGAAGAAAGAAGAAGAAGAAGAAGAAGAAGAAAAAAGAAGAAAAAAAAAAAAAAAAATTTTTCCCCCCAAAAATTTTGTATTGTCGGGGGTTTATTACTTGAAGAAACGACGGGGGAACCAAACATTTGAAGACGTACAAAATGGCACACAAAAACTTCTCTGAGCTTGAGCTCCTTAACCCCCCCGTTATCTAAATAGTTTCTAAAAACCCGTAAAAATCGCGTCTTTTGGCTTTGCAAACACCTAGCTTTAATTTTGGCCCTAACAAAAGAAGCATTTATGGCTGTATAGAGCACTTTCCCATCAAAAATTGGGTTTTTGACTGTTTTTGCTTGAACAAAGAATATGAAGGAAAGGGGGGGGGGGGTTAGAGTTTCATTAAATACAAGTATTTTTTAAAATCCATAAAAAAAATTTAAAAAAAAAGGATGAAACCCAAATTTTTTTTCGGGGGGGGTTTTTTCACTAACCCAAATAGGAAAATTTCCCCCACCAAAAAAAAATTTTTAAAATATTTAAAGAAAATTTTTTGAAATTTTTTAAAATTACATAGAAAAAAAAAAAAAAAAAAAAAAAAAAAAAAAAAAATTTTTTTTAAAAAAAAAATTAATTTTATTATATTAATTTTTTTTAAAATAAATTTTATAAAAAATATAAAAATATAATAAAAAATAATTTAATATTAAAAAAAAATATAAATTTTTAAAAAAAATTTTAAAAAAATAAAAAAAAAAAATATTTAAAAATTTAATATTTTTAAAAATTTTTATATTTTAAAAAAAAAATGAAAAATATAAAAAAAAAAAAAAAATTTTAATTTTAAAAAAAAAAAAAAAAAAAAAAAAAAAAAAAAAAAAAAAGAAGAAAATAAAAAAAAAAAAAAATAAAAAAAAAAAAATTTAAAAAAAAAAAAAAAAAAAAAAAAAATAAAAATAAAAAAAAAAAATAAAAAAAAAAAACCAAATTTTTTTTAAATAAAATTTTTTGAAAAAAAAAAATAAAAAAAAAAAAATTTTTTTTCTTTTTTTTAAAAAAAAAATTAAAATTTTATAATTTATAAAATTTAAAAAATTTGGGAAAAAAAACGAAAAAAAAAATTTTTTAAAAATATTTTTAAAAAAAAATTTTAAAAAAAAAAATTTTTTTAAAAAAAAAGGGGAAAAAAAAAAAAAAAAAAAAAAAAAATATCAAAAAAAAAAAAAAATAAAATAAAAAATAAAAAAAAAAAAGGAAAAAAAAAAAAAATAAAAAAAAGGGGTAATAAAAAAAAAAAAAATATATATATTTTTTGTATATTAGTATCTTTTTTTAAAATATTTCTTTATATTATATTATATATATATATATATATATATTTTTTATATTATATTTATAAAAAATATATTATATTTTATACTATAAAATCTTTAATATTTTTTTTTTAAAAATATATTTATATTATTTATTTTAATATTATTTTTTTTAAATATTTTAAATATCTATATTATATATATTTTTATACATTATATATTAAAATATATTATATATTATAATATATTCTATCTTTTATATTTATTTTATAATTTAATATATACATATAATATATAATATATATTATTTAAAATTATTTTATATTTTTATATTTAAATTATTTTAATTATATCTATTTAAATATATCCATATATATATCTAATCATATATTTTTTAATTATATATATATATATATATATATATATTAAAATATTATTTCATATAATATTAGTATATCCTTTGTGTATAAATTGTTAAATATGTATATATACAATACCCTAATTATAATTTTATATTATATATTTTCTCTAATTATATATACTTTTATTCTATTCTATATTTATATTATTATATCTATTTTTATTAAAAATTTCTATTTTTAAAATATATTTTATATATATTATATATATGTATATTTGTATATTCATTTTCATACTATTTATAACCACCCATTATAATATATATATAATATTATATTATTTATAATATATTATATATAATATAATAAATACTATTATTTTTAATTTTATATTTATTCTTCCCTTTCTTTTTTTAACAGTGGGTTCATTCTGAGCCGCCGTTTTTCACAGCTGATACTTTTTGTGTTTTTCTGTTGTGGCTTTTGGGAAGGATACGTGTAGGGTCCTCAGTTCCTTCCACGGAGGGGCCCGGGTGTTCCCTTTTTTTTGGGTTTAATCATTCTCCCCCATTTTATCCGGGCTTGGGACCAGCACTGACTTGGGCTGGCTTGGCCCCCCAGTGGTAGGTGGCATCGAGGTAAGTTCCTTGCCCAAGGGACAAACGCCCGGCCGTGACGGAACCCTCAAAATCAGATTGCCGTAGTGACGTCTTGATCCGACGCTCTAACCATTGGGCCCCCGCGGGCCTTTACCATATTATATATACATATAAAAATTATATTACAAAATATTTATAAATAAAATAAAAAAAAATATTATATTTTATATATATTTATATATAAAAAATATATATATATATATATATATTATAATTATATAATTATATGTATATATATATCTATATATATAATAATTTATAATAATAATTATATATTCTAAATTTTTAAATATATATATATATATAAAATAAATTATAATTATATATATATATATATAGGATATAATATTGTTATAAAATTGAAAAAAATTTAAAAATTACATATATACTATATACATTATATATATTATAAATTTAAATAAAAAATAATAATTTTAAAAATTTTAATATTAAAAATTTTATTTTTAAAATATTTACAAAAATAAAAATAAAAAATAAATAAAATTTTTAAAAAAAAAAATATAAATTAAAATATTTTTAAAAAATTATGTAATAAAAAAATAAAAAATTAAATAAAAAAAAAATATTTATATATATATATATATAATATATATTAAAAATTTGGGGTAAATAGATTATATATATTAAATTATATAATAATAATAAATATAATATAATATATATAGCTATAATGATATTATTGATAAATATAAAATTATATTATTATATATTTATATATTATATATAATCAAAATTTAATATAACAAACAATTTTAATAATATAATATATAGAATTTTTAATAATATATATATAAATTAATATATAATACAATATATTTTATAATTATAATATTTATATATATTTTAAATTTTATATAATATTTATATTTTGGGTTTGTATGTAATATAAAATTTATAAATATTAATATATATATAATATATATATATATATATATAATTATATATGCGTAATATTTGTGTTGTGTGTGTGTGTTGTGTGTGTTTTGGGTTTGTGGGGGTTTTTGTGTGTTGTGGGGTTTTGTGGTGTGGTGTGTGTGTTGGGGTGTGTGGTTTTTATGATATAAATAGCAAAGTTTAAGCTTAACTTTCTTTGAGGTTTAAGACTCGCTTTCCAAAAAATTGTTTCCTTTCCTCTTTTATATTTATATTTTAATTATATAGGAAGTATTATTAATTTTTTTTAAAATATATATAATATATTTATTATATATTTTTTTATATATTTTATATTTTATTTAATTTATTATATATTTATATATATTATATGTTATATATATATATATATATATTATATATGTATATATATATATGAATAGTATATTTAAATACATATTATTACACACACACACACCACACACACACACAACACATACACACCACAACATATTATATATATATATATTATATTTTTATATTTATATATATAAAAATATAATATTATAATATCATTATATGTTATATATAATGTATATATATATATATATATTATATTTTTATATGTATACATTATTTGTATATATGATATGTATTATGTTATATATGTATATTGTTATAATAATATTTATCTATGAAAACATATATGTATATATATATTTTATATATATATTAATATTTATGTATATTATATATGAATATATATTTGTTTTCTTATTATATATATATTATTTTATGGAATTATGTGTTATATATATTATATATAATATATATATTGCTTATTTATGTATAGATTTTATATATATATTCTATTATTATATATCTATATTATTTCATAGATATAGAATCTATATATAATATATAAGGGGGGAATATATCCTAGTTATTAAAATATTATAGTAATATATAAATTAATTATATATATAATATATAATATCCCATATTTATATATATTAAAATTTATAATATAGACTATTATATATATATTATGTAATATATATATATATTATATATATATATTACATATATACATAAATTAAAATATATATATTATATATTAATATTTTTATATATATGTATATATGTATATTATATAGTTTTTACATTTTTCCCCTTTTTTAACACAATTATGTAAAAACTTATAATATATAAATATTTTTATATATATTTATTATATATTATATATAATAATATTTCATATTTTTCTTTATTTCTTTTTTCTATATAATTTTCTATTATATTTCATAATATTTCTTAATATTTCTTTTAAAAATATATTTTTCTATATATATATATATATTTAATTTTTATAATTATATATATATATATATAATATATATATATATATATATTTTATATTAATATATATTTATATATATTATATATAAAATATAAAATAATTATTGAGTTTTGTATAAATATATATATATAATAATTATTATATATATCTCTATATTTATTTTTATTATTATATTTAATATAATATATAATATAAATATTTATATATATTATTTTATATAATAATATAATAAAATTATATATATATATATATATATAGATTATATATATATATAATTTATAATATTGGTTTGTGTGTGTGTGTGGGGGGTTTTGTTGTGTGTGGTGTTGTGTGTGTGTGGTGGGGGTTGTGTGTTGTGTGCATGTGGTGTTTATTGATATAAATAGACAAAGTCTAGTTTAAACTTCTTGGGATTAAGACTCGCTTTCCTAAAAATATGTATGCCTTTCCTCTTATAATAAAAGCACAGTATATAAATTTTTTTTTTTACCATTAACCTTTTCCCACCAGGTGCATGAACTGGCTGCTGTAATTTTGTTTTGTAACTTTGTTTACACATAAATGGCTTCTCAAGTGCACTGTGACCAAGGAATCAATTACTAGGCCTACCAGACCTCACCGTTTATTGAATTTTCCCGGAACGTTTTTGTTTATTGCAACATCATGTTTTCAAATTATCATTTTGCATTGTCCTTAAGTTAACATGACCCTATCAACAACAATAAGATGATTAAAAATAAATTTAAAAAAATATATATATATAGGTGAGCTGGGGAGATGAGGTATATATGCTTATTAACTGATTCCTTGGTGACTAAGCTCCTATGAAGCCATCTATGGTAAAAAAAAAATTTAAAACAAACCACATAGACACTGCAGAGAGAGAAAAGAGAGGAGAGGAGGGGAGAGAGGAGAGGGGAGAGAGAGAAGGAGAGGGAAAGGGAAAAGGGGAAAGGGGAAAAGGAAGGGAAAGGGGAAAAGGGAAGAGGGGGAGGGGGAGGGAGGAGAAGGGAGGGGGGGAGGAGAAGGAAAAGGGAGAGGGAGGGAGAGGGAGAGGGAGGGAGGGAGAAGGAGAGGGAGGGAGGGGGAAGGGACGGAGGGAGGGAGGGAAGGAGAGAGAGAGAGAGAGAGAGAGAGAGAGAGAGAGAGAGAGAGAGAGAGAGAGAGAGAGAGAGAGAGAGAGAGAGAGAGAGAGAGAGAGAGAGAGACAGACAGAGAGATAAAAGCCAGTGCCAATTTGACCTCTAGTCATTTAGACCTACTCTATTTCAAACTAATTATAGGCCTAGTCCTTCTGCGGTTTAACGCATTATTTCTTCTAAAATTACGTATTCCCCTGAATCTTCACATCAAACAAAATACAAAGCAAAGAAGTATGGTAATCATCAGGACAGAAAACAGACATTTTCCCTTAGCCTTGAGTGCAGCACGATCAGAAATTTGAGCTCAAATATAGTCAGCATTCCGAAACATACATTATGCCCTGGTTCCTGAATCACCTTAGCCATCGATTCTTGTTCAATTACAATTACGCTCTCCTGGGCTTTAAAACACTTTCATAACATTAAAACTGCATAACCACGTTTAAAAATTTGCAAGGTGACCATTCTTCATTCTTCAGTGTTCATTCCCTGCCAAAAATTAGAAGGATTTGCAGCAGGATTGGGGCAGCAGGGTGATAATCGCTAGGTTGGGCCCAGTCCCCGTCAGACAAGTTTCGTGGATCCCCAGCTTAAATACATAACAATTAAATCCATTGATCCTGGTAGCACAATCATAACAGTAAATGCTATGTCCATTCCTACTTTTAGTTCATTCATTATGTATGCACATAATTGCTTAGTCACCAAAGAGTCAATTAGTTGGCATACCTGACCTCATCTGATCATATCATTCCTTGAATTTCCAGGTGAAAAAGTTGTTTTCTCTTTACTTTTATTATAATTATCATCGACATTACATTCATCAATACGTAAACGACAATACTAAGGTCATCCCCCCAAAGATATTTAAAACCTTCCCAAAAATCAAGGAAAAGGGTAAAATAGCAAGATCTGGTTGGATTTGTCACTGACTCTCTGGTGCATAATAAGCCGAAAGTGTAAAACAAAGATAACAAATTAAAATCACAGCAGACATGTATATTTGCCCTCCTGCCATCAATAGTTATAGACTATATATTTTTTATTTTTGTTCTCCCTTATAGCTTCACCCTTGCAATAGATTTCCACAATCCCTACGACTCTTTCCCAATTTATGGATTAGGGTACTTGTTTCATTTCTAGAGATTACTGATTTATAATCTGTTCTTTTGATTACATTATCTATGAACTTTTTTGGGGGGCGATTACTCTGATTTGATAATCCTGACTTAATAACAAAACATAACCAGTACTAGCAAAATTAGCTTAATCTAGGCAACTTGGTCAATTTGATTAAGTACACCGTGGGCTAGTACTAGTATTGCTCTATGGTTACTTGCTCTAAATCCATTAAAATAAATCATAATCATACACTTTCAGTGCTCTAGATTCATCAAAATATTTATATTAAAAAAATCATAAAATCACAAATCATTATGCAGAAGTATCAATGCAAAAATCTCAGCTGACTATACAGAAAGGAAAAATGTCATTCAAAACTGTCAGTCACCATGTTACTATATCATATGTAATCAGCTCAACTTGAATATCTGTTGGTCTATTCATTCCATCAAACTTATGTTCTGCTCAATAAATCATAAAATCTCAACTTATTATGACCCCCTCTTATAAACTTATCATCATCTTATACATCATGTTAATAATTATCTTATATACAGATTTTTTTTTAAACATCAGTGAACAACAAGGTTAGATCCCTCAAAAGGATGCAATCTTCATTAACAGCCTACATGTTACCAGTGCCAAATTCCATCCATCCTTTTTACCTATGTAAAATAAGCTCCTTAATACTGACATGCCAACCTGACCTTACTTGAAGGGAAATCACCTTGGGGAGTATAGGCTGACCTGACCCTGAACTGTATTCACTGGACATGTAGAAAAGGTATGAATGAGGATGAAAATCTTCACTATACCAGAGTTGTATTTGACTGGTTTTGATGATATCTTTGTCAGAAATGCATGTATTTCTGATGAAGCTATGATGCAATCGAAGCCACTCAAACACACCTCTTGCACTGTGAAAATATTCATTCTCATTCACACCCTGACCTGACCCTATGAAAGTGTGTCTTGGTTATAGTAAGATTTAGTGGCAGATGACTTAGTGCTGATTCAAACACCCTCATGGTAATGATATTCTTCACAAGGCCTATTTACTCATCTCCCATTAGATACAGACTAGATCGACTTTCAGATAAATGAGCATAAGTATTTGAAAGGGCCAACTGCTAATATTCCCTAGTGGGCACAATTAAAAAAAGAATAATTATCAAAATCCTCCCTTATCTTCTCTTTTGTTATGCCTGAAGTCTTTACAAACAGGCCTAATATGCAAGTATCCTATTTGTAAATTTAAAGTAACGAGTAAGAGTTTGTTTTGACATCAGGATATATAACAATGATGTAGCACTGCAGCCATTGGGAAGTGTTATTTTTCTTTCTCTGTACAAATATTAAATCTTCCTTCATTTTCTACATAAAATAGATATCTTCAAATATCACAATAAATTGTTTCAAGGGAGTACTGTTGGCAGGAGACAGACAGACAGACAGACAGAGAGACAGACAGACAGACAGACAGACAGACAGTCAGACAGACAGTCAGACAGGCACACACACACACACACACACACACACACACACACACACACACACACACACGCACGCACGCACGCACGCACGCACGCACGCACGCACGCACGCACGCACGCACGCACGCCACGCACGCTTACAAAAATGAAGTTTTCATCATGCATGAATTATAATGACAAATCTACATAGCAATAATTAACCCATTGCTGCTTGACACATGTACTATTGACCATAATTTTTTTTGTGTGAATTCTGTCTCCCACTCAGCTGCCAAGGAGCCAATTAGTACTTTTTCATGAATATACCCATTCATTGTGGTTCCTCGAAAAACATTTCTTCTAATGCTATTAATATCAGTGTTATTATTTTCATTATTGACATCATAATTATCCATATGTTATTAGCAATATATACTAACAGCAATAAAAAACATAAAACGATCTTTCCAATAATCAAGGAATAGGGTATACAGGCAAGAACAGAACTAATAAATGACGCCTTGGTGATCAAACAATTACAGAGCCATCTATGTAAAAAAAACACACACACACACACACACACACACACACACACACACACACACACACACACACACACACACACACACAGTGGACACAGCGTGTATTTCTCCTAACCCTGGAAAAAATAATCTTTACTCTTTAAGCTTGCCCCACACCACTCATAACTTCCGTGCGCTTAGAACACCGAGCATTTTTCCCCCCAAAGTCTCTGAAATCATATTCCCCCCTTGAGCCTCAACAACAACAAAAAATCATAATTTTGTTGTTGGAACCGACCCCAATAACGTGTAAACAGGAAAATACGAATTTCAAAAACCACTTCAGACAAACGTATATGGCAATCCAAAACTATTTACTGTTAACTGCTGCAGTAACGTAAAACAGGAAAACAGGCAAGAGCATTACGTTTCACTAACTGTTAACAAGCAGTAGGTTTCAAGTTAAACGTTACCTCTGCAAATTACCTCCTTCATGTAATGCAAGTGTGCTGACGTCACTAGCAGTTGGAAATATCACTTGAAATATTGCACTACAATCAGAATACAATTAAGAGTTACTGATATTTCTCAAATGAATATCAACAATGATGATTTGATAACATTCTGTAGCAAAGTAAGGCAAATATGCATAAAACTGATTATATCTAGCACATCTATAATTCATAAAAGATTCATAGTTACAGAATGAACATACCATATGTGTGTGTGTGTGTGTGTGTGTGTGTGTGTGTGTGTGTGTGTGTGTGTGTGTGTGTGTGAGTGTGTGAGTGTGTGAGTGTGTGAGTGTGTGAGTGTGAGTGTGAGTGTGAGTGTGAGTGTGAGTGTGAGTGTGAGTGTGAGCGTGAGTGTGAGTGTATGAATCCATGCAGTTCTGTGCTCATGGTGTCTCTGTGTAAGATGGAGTTAAGGAATAAAAAGTCCCATACGAGATGCTGACACAGCAAATGAAATGATGCTGTGGCTTCCATGCTTCATGCTCCCCCCATTGGTCAGCAAACTTCCACAACATGTATGCTAACAAGAATGAGTTTGTGGACCTCCTTGATGATTCACAAACCAAACAGTCCCAGCCCTAACTTGCCAGTACATACATAGTGGAGGTATATATCTGGCCTTTGACAGAGTGCAAAGCATGGAGGCTACAGCAATGTATGCAGTTCTATTCAGGATAATTCATTAACTGGTCCTTTTTTTTTTTAAACTAGGTCTACATGCCCTGTTAATGGTAACATTCAGGAAGCAGAAAAAAATTCAGAGTGAAGATGACAGATATAGTAAAAGCAATTAGTACATTTCTTCCTCCTTCTACAAACACAAAATATATATAAATGATTTATATGTGCTTGCTATATACTTAAAACCCATACGTTCTGCAGTGAATGGTGGCATATTTCTTTATGCTAACTATGCTCAGCAATAATTTTACATGACCTTTTCATACGGATATTTGTAATGCCTACATATATTCTCCTTCTTCTCCTTCTTAATATTTTCCCCAAATACAGGCTACTTTCCATTTTTTTTTTTTTTTTTGCAACCATTTTATTTTTTTGCAACCACAAGTTTTTTTGTTTTTTCTGCAACCATGACTTCCTTTCTTGAATCACTGAACCTTATCATCTACCTCTACCCTCGTTACAATGAGTGAGACCAACGCAGAGAACTTCCATGATGCCAGTTATGTACAGATTACCGGGCCTATACAATAAAGGTATGTCGATTGCTTGTGTGGGGACATCCCCACTTGAGGGGTTAGATTACATGCACTTCTGCCTATCTTCCATTTGTTTTGTTTAGCCTTTACAAACAAAATGACAGATTTTGTTTCATTTTTTTCATCTTCATTAACTTAATCTACCAGGCATGTGAAAGAACAGAATCTCAAAGTCACCCACGGATATTTCACAACGGCATCTACTGTCCTTGTGTAGCCTACTGAATATCCACAAAATTAGACTATGACCTTTCATATCGTTTGATATCCAACAGATGTGTACAGACACTTTGAAGGAAGGAAGGAAGGAAGGAAGGAAGGAAGGAAGGAAGGAGGGAGGGAAGGAGGGAAGGGAAGGAAGGAAGGGAGGACACAAGGAAGAAAAAAGGAAGAAAAAAGAAAGAAAAAGAAAGAAAGATAGAAAGAAAAACTCACACATATATATTCTTTTCAATCTGCATAGCTTTAATGAATGCTTCACATGTAAAATTTAACAAGGAGCATGAGATGACCAAATTATATAAGTCTAGATTCACATATTCAAGAGTTTTATGGGAAATAAAGTTTACAAAAATCATCAGGGTGTAATTACAAATGACATAACACCATAAAATACCTATTTGTGATTAAAGCACAAAAACACACACACACACACACACACACACACACACACACACACACACACACACACACACACACACATACACACAGACAAACAGACAAACAAACACACACAAACAAAAACACACACACACAAACAAACAAAAATACACACAAACAAACACACACACACACACACACACACACACACACACACACACACACACACACACACACACACACAAAAGTTACATCATCACCAGACATCAGACAAGCCATCAGACATCTTATCTTAACACTGCCTCAATCCACTCTTTCTAGTTGTTTCTCTAAGGTATTTACGAAAATGCCTCTTTGCTGCCCAGTCCCTTTATTTATATCTTAAGTATTCCTCTGTCTACTGCACTCTAGTTTAAAAGTTTAAAAGGCCTACCATAAACAAGAGATATGAAATTCTGAATTAACAATATCTTGAAAAAGTATTTTTTTCTGTTTTGTATCCTGTTTTTACTATCTTAATGTTATTGACTTATCTAAATTGGTTACTACTGTATCTCTCTGTACATGAGAGTGTATATGAATTCACACAATGAATTGGCATTTCTACATAACAAAAAGACTTTATTATCATTCAGAAATCCTTGTTTGAGGCGCTATTATTGAAACTGACATCATGTGAAAAAAAAATATGTATATCATTAAAAGCCTTGACTTCACAAGTGTTATATCAAATTATATATAATACAAGATGAATACACTGCAAGCTCATTTGCTAAAGGATATAATTATGCTACACAAAATAAAAGCAGCAGCTTTCCAACACAATAAGTGTAAATCAACTTTGTCTTTCCATCTCTTTCATATCAAGCTTTAGAACACCTAAAGAAACTTCCTGTTCATCATTAAATTCTTGCCTCAGACCATACTGCAAAACACGCATATCATACCGAAGATCTCTCTATAGCATGGAGCAAAGATATTTATGCTATAGTTTACAGCTGTGAATATGCTTATACACAACTTAGGTTTTTGCAGTCAATCTCCTCTGTTGCAGTGTAGTGCCATGATTTCAAATAAACATATAGGCAGTGTTCAGTCCTAATCTCCTTGAAATATGCTATGATCTGTGACAGAAGGGTTAACAACCAACATTTAACACAACAGCAATACAAAACAATGTCATTACCTCCATGTTCCGCACAGTGGCAAAGACCAACAAACCTCAACTGTGTATATTCAAAAAAGGAGGAGCTTGTACTGTTCTTCCTTTGACGATAAAGCACCAGAGAGGTCTAGGAGCTCTGTTTTAAACAGCCAGGACATACCATCCTTTAATCAAGATTTACACTAGCAAGATAAAATCCGAAACAGATCAAACCTAGGTTATACACCACCTCTGGTCTCTCTAATGCAAATTTCACAACTGCATTAAATATACAATGAATGAGGGCAGAGTGCAATTGCATTCATCTCCATGCAACACGGGGCTTAAAATTACAAAGATCAAGTCTCTCATTTCTATTCGCTATAATTACATGTATACTTTTAAAGTCTTCAAGTTGGTCAAATCGTTTACATCCTATGAACTGCTATTCTGTGGTTATATGTGGTTCCCATTCTTTCCAGCCTCAAACTAGATTCGCTTCATAAAACTTGGAAGCGAAGATCCAACACAGATTAAAGTTCCCAGTTCTTGGTTGCGCCTGAATGAAATCTGGCCTGGGGTGATAAGCACTTCACAATAATATATCTTCTGTGTACATACAAGCCTTGAAATATGCATACACTATGAGATAATGTAGACAATAATTTAAAACTTATCTATGTGTATTGTTCTTCATCTCTCTCCTTTCATGTTCATATTCTTATGTCATTCTGAGGAAGATCTGATATGTGTTAATTGCATGCTTTCTGTCGCATAGTAATTCAAAATCAAAAGCAGTTTTATCTGAATAGAAAAGACACTTCCTCGCAGACAAATGGACAAAAGTGAATGATGAAAAAATATATGTTTATATAAGTAAATAAATAAATAAATAAATAAATAATATATATATATATATATATATATATATATATATATATATATATATATATATATATATATATATATATATATAATCAATAAGCTTGGTATATACATATAACTATATAAACAGTTGGTATTTCTAGAGAAGGATTTCTTGATATGGATGAAGAAAAGTAAGCCCAAACCCCCCAAAAAAGAAAAGAAAAGAAAAAAAAATCTGCCATTTCCCTCCAAAAGAGTTTATGGCAACTACTCCTTAAAATAAGAAATAATCTACTGTTTTAGAGATTCAATTTCAATCAAATTTTTTAGTACAATATAGACAGAGCGGCAATTCAAGAACACAGGCCTTTCTCAGTGCTTATAGTTGATTTCCTACTGATAAACCACCTAACTGTTTTGGTTCTAGAAAAAAATCACGTTCCAGTTGCCAAACTCCCGTCAGCCTTTTCGTTACAAAACATGCACCTCCGGAGGGTTCCTGGGGTCCTACCTGAGCATTCGGTGCCGTGGGGTTCTGGGGGTTAGAGCCTGAGGCGGGGACACCCGTAGGTTTCCGGCAGCCATAGTCGTCGCCATTCTCCAGAGCTACTGCCTTCTTAC
>NC_051423.1:18871035-18873535 GCF_015228065.2 Penaeus monodon | reverse complement strand
TATCATCATTAATACTATTATTATTACAATCAATACTTTTACTGTTAGAGCATCATTATTTTTGTTATTAGTGTTATTATTATCACCATTACCATATCATTTTACAACACCATCATCATCATTATAATCACTATAGATAATGATAATAATAATAGTAGTAGTTGTATTAGTAATAACAATATTAGTGGTAATACTTATAATAATTATATTATTATTATCATTATCCATAATAGCAATAGTAAATCAACAATTTTTTTCGTGAAAATATTCTTTTTTATCAACACATTTATCAACACGAAAAGGTATGATAGTCATTAACAACATAACGCATAACATAAGTTTTTCCTATACGTTATATATCTATTTTGGGGCTTCTGATGGCTTATAATGATGGCAAAAATAATAGCAATAGTAATAATGGATATGGTAATGGTAATGGTAATGATAATGATGATGATGATATGAATAATAATGATAATAATGATGGTAATGGGGATGATGATGATGGTGGCGATGATGATGATGATGATGATGATGATGATGATGATGATGATGATGATGATGATGATGGTGATAATAACGATAGTAATAACAATTATAATAGTAACGCTCATAAGAACGATCATGATAATAATATCAATAATGAAGATAATAGTAATAATGATAATAATGAAAGTAATGATGATAATGATGATAATGAAAGTAAGATAATAAGGATGATAATCATGATAATAATGATAATCATGATAATAATAATAAAATGATAATGATAATAATAATAATAATAGTAAAAATAATGATGAAATAATAATAACAACAACAACAATGGTAATAATAATAACAATAATAATAAAATAATAATAATAATAATAATAATAACAAAACACCAAAGAGATATTCTAAATATAAACCCGTTTTCTAGTGCTTCGAAATACAGTGACTCAGCAACTTTCACATCCTGATGAATTCCGTGTCGAAAGGTTTGATTAGAAAAAAAAAATCTGGTATACGCCCAAAGCAAAAACTTCATTAAAAGAAAATGGGAACTTATTTATTTATTTATTATTATTATCATCAATTTTATTTATCATTATCATTATCGTTATTATTATCATTATTATCATCATTATTATTATCGTTATTATTATCATTATCATCAACATCACTATCATTGTTCTTATTGATTGACTGTTATTATCATAATTATTATCATTATTATCATTATCATTATCATTATCATTATCATAAACATTATTATCATTATCATTATCATCATCATTATCATTATCATAAACATTATTATCATTATCATTGTTATTACTGTCAATTATTATTATTTCCTCTTTTTCCAAAGC
This sequence comes from Penaeus monodon, assembly GCF_015228065.2. Lineage (NCBI taxonomy): Eukaryota > Metazoa > Arthropoda > Malacostraca > Decapoda > Penaeidae > Penaeus > Penaeus monodon. The sequence goes on along the minus strand of NC_051423.1, from coordinate 18,872,180 downwards.
CTACATACACACTTTTAGTTCAACTCTTTAAAAAAATCTACCTTTAAAATATTGATTTTTGGGGAAAGTTTTAATTGTCATCGAAAGTCAATTCCATGATCAATTATGGCTATTCTTAATTACTTTTTACTCTTCTTTCTTCTCTCTATCTACTCTACGCTTATCTTCTGATAGTTTTCTCCTTTCTTTCTGTCTCTCTTTCTTTACTATATATATATATATATATTTATATATATATATATATATATATATATATATATATATATATATATATATGTGTGTGTGTGTGTGTGTGTGTGTGTGTGTGTGTGTGTGTGTGTGTGTGTGTGTGTGTTCCGTTTTTTTCTGATTGTTTTCTCTTTTCTTTCTCTCTCTCTTTCTCTACTCTGTGTTTGTCTTCTAATTATTTTTCTTCTTTTCTATCTCTCTTTCTCTACTCTTCTCTTATCTTCAAATTATTATCTCCTTTCTTTCTCTCTCTTCCTCTACTCTACGCATATCTACTAAATATTTTCTCCTTCCTCTCTTTGTCTCCTCATCTACTCTGCCCTTATCTACTAATTATTTTCTCCTTTCTCTCTCTCTCTCTCTCTCTCTCTCTCTCTCTCTCTCTCTCTCTCTCTCTCTCTCTCTCTCTCTCTCTCTCTCTCTCTTTCTCTCTCTCTTTCTCTCTTTCTCTACCGGACACACGTTTTGACAATAGCGCTCGTCATCCGGTTATAAAGATAAACGTATCTACAGTCAAATGACATACAAGTGTCCATTTAAACAGAGACACACAGTAAAAACATCTTAAGCAAATTATATAATTAACTCTATATAGAGTAAAAGAAAAAAAAAATATATATATATATTATTTCGTTTCTTTGATAAGGGATATGGCTCTTTTGTCAAGGGAAAACGGGCTAATTTTTTCTTTCTTAGGCAGTGAAGAGTAAAAATTTATATTTGTTATGTATTATTTTTAGAGGAAAGGGAGGATTTTCGTATAAACTTAATCGATATCAGTAATGATATACATGTCAGTGGCTTGTAATATATTTTTTTCTAAGGAAAAGAGTAGATTTTTGGGAAGATAATCTACAATATAACGCATTTGATATTCATTCCCTTTAATATTTGTGTTTAAGGAAAAGGGCCTGAAA
>NC_051423.1:18843535-18858535 GCF_015228065.2 Penaeus monodon | reverse complement strand
ATGTATGGATGCTTGTATTATAAGAATAGTGTGGTATTAGGGGCCGAAGAATTGTGTGCTCATCCTTCTCTCTTCGGACCACAGCAGCAGTTCCTTTGAGGCCATTGAGATGCAGGTGGTGAACAGCAAGGGTGGCGAGAGTGAGACCCCTCCTGTCGGGTGCAGTTCGCGTAACTCCATCATGGAGGCTTCGGGCACGCACACCAGTCAACCTCCGGCAACAATAGGTAAGGAGGATAGTGCATTGTTATTGGAGTCGTAATAGCTGCTTGCCTACTGTTGTTATCATTACCATTGCTATTTCTTTTATACTTTGAAGATAAGAGAATATAATGTGTATCTTTTATTATTTGATGTCATATTCTCATTAGTATTTGTACTTTTCCTTCTTTTTCATCATGTTTGCAAATAGAATTTGTAATAGAAAACAAGTAATCCAGCTCTGTTTATCTTGTAAACCCGTTTTTTTAGAAAAGCCAAATTTCCAAAGTTTGTGTCCAAAAAAGTACTGTGTTCTTTATTTTTTCTTAATCTTCCCCTTTCCTAAAACTTCCCATTCTTTCTTTCGTTTCTTTTCTCCTCTCTCTCTCTCTCTCTCTTTTCTGTCTTTCTTTCTTTCTTTCTTATTACAATAATCCTTTTTTGTTTTGTGCAGACTTAAAAGCTGATGTTCACCATAAAGACAGCTCAGGAAGTGAAGAAGGAACGAAGTGTGAGGCTTCTGCACTACCAGGCACGTCTAACGAAACTCAGGACACAAACACAAGAGAGAAGAGGTCAAAAGGTCAGTTGTGGCTTCCCTGCTTGTGACTCATTTAAAGATAGTAGAGATACTGTAGCTTACTTTTTTTTAGGTATTGTTAAGACAGCAATTTTTTGTTGTATTAATATTTAATACCTTTTTATTGGTATGTGTGATTATTTTTTTGGGGTGGGATATTAGGATATTAACCCCCACAATCTGGATGATGTGACCGTGAGTTGCTACAAGTGCATAAAGCTCTTGCAGGTGATTTGACTCATTTGGTGTATAGTAATCGCAGACTCCAGGGAGGACACCATTTCCGTGCTCGGCATCCTATTCCTGGCCACTGTTACAGGCAGCACAGGTTGTATTACAGAAAATTCAATATTAAAGAGAAAAAGCACAAATAACAGTCTTATCATCTGAATGAAGCAAATCAAATGACATATGGACATGGGAAAATGGGAAAAGCTAAAAACACTTGTGCTTGAAAAGAGAAAATAACATTGCAAAGGGGAGGCCTAAAGCCTTATCATCATACATGAGTGTTTGCTGCACACCCATCAGAGTAGCCACTCATGTAAACCTAATGCCTGTAATTTGGGCCATGTGATTGCAGTGAAGCATCAGGATCCAATGGGTTAATTGAATTAGAATGATCTCTTTGCTCATCAGAGAATGTGCTATTTTGGACAGGATATGTCTCCAAAATGTTCTTTGTAGCCTAATTTGAACATATTCTAAATATCCTCACCTCTGACTTCCTCTCCCTAACAGGTTGTGTTGGAGGTGGCGTGGGAGTTGTAGGGCCATCCAGCAGCAGCCGTGGCCTGTGTGTGTCGGAGGGCATGCTGGGCAGTGTTGCTGAGATCACGGAAACGCTAAATCACTCTACCATATCAAAACATTCACAGGTTTGTTTTGATGTCACTTTGGGATTGTATGGCAAGATTTTGGCCTGTGGTTGAGAGATGACAGGAGCTTTTTTGAAAAGCGAGTTTTTTTCTTCCTCCTCCTCCATTTCTTTTCTGCAAATGATCTTTGTAAGAAAATTATTCACCCATTATGTCACAAAGGTAAATGAGCATAAGATAATAAAATTTAAGATAAGCCAAAGAAAAGATATATATATATTTTTTTTTCCTCCTAATCCAGTCTTTTGGTTGGTGTGATGGAGAAGACTCGTCCATGCCCACTGTCAGTAGCAGTAGTTCCCACAACACAAGGGGGCACAAGCGTCTCCGAAGAAATGCCGCTTCGGCTGGCTCAATCGCAACAACCACCCTCGGTGATGCTCACTCGGTGGACATTGTCTATTCTAAAAGTGCCAAAGGTGAGGGTTACGATGGAGAGCTGGTTATTGGTAGGTAGTTCTGTGATCATAAGCTTGTTAAAATGGTTTGGATGTATGTTGTATATCGCATATTCCGTGCTTTGATGTTGCATTTTATATGTGCTTGTATTGTGGTAGTATGTCTTGATTTTGGTATGTACTGTGTCTCCTCTACCTTGTGTTTATAATTCCAGGGGACAAGGGCAGCAGTGTGCATTACCGGACGGGTGCTCATCACGGCAGTACCTCCCTGGGGCTGGAGGGGGTCTCTGGAGGGGTGACTGCCGTCTCCTCCACCACACCATCTCCATCATCACTTCCTTCTGCAGCTGAACCTCCATCTCACCCTGTCAGCTTAGAGGTGAATATGTGAAAATAGGGTTTTGAAAAGAATATTTTGTCTTATGATATGATCTGTGTCAGTGTTTGAATGTGTGTGCATGTGTGAAAAAATTTGGTTTTGGTAAGAAAGAAAAAATAAAATGTAACCCATTTCCATGCAAATCCAGGTAATTATTGGCGAGGACAGTGGCAGGCGGCATCAACAGCATCACCACCACCATCGTCACCACCACAGTCGGCACCACCACCACCATCAATCCCACCACCGCTACCACCAACATCCTCCCCATCACCACAGTCGAAAACTATCTCTTGCACCCACTTGCGGCTCTGAGCTGGGTAACATTTCCGTTATCGAGGAGCGGAGCAATACCTGTGATAACAATACTGGAAGCTGTTGCAGTGTGAATAGGTGAGTCCAGTGTTGTGAAAGCACGTTGGGTGTGGTCTGGGCTTGGGGATTGTGAAGATTGCAGTAGTTATACGTTTACTGACCTTTTGGTAGTGGCTGGGTCCACTGAAATAGGCACAACCAGTTATATTACTATACAGCGTAATGGATTTTAATGTGTGTGGCCCTTAGAGATTACTTTATTGGATGTCACAATAGAGAGTTTGAGGTAAAAGAAATGTGTTGTACTTTTTTGTTTCATATGTAAATGATAAAATGAGAAAAATATTTAAATTTTTTGTTTTTATTTTTCTCTATGCCTATTGTCAGTGTAATGCATTGAAAATCTTGAAGTTTTAAGTCCATTTTATTTTCTTCTGCAGTGAGGGTGAGACAGATGAGGAGGGTCCAACCAAAGGATCGCATTCACCTCTGCTAACACGACATCAGAGTCTTGAGGGTAAAAGTTCGGGGGGGCGCAGGGTCCGCTCCGGCAACACAAGGCTGGCACCCACGCCTCGAAACTCGGGCCGTGCGTACCAGCCTCTCGTGTTCCGCAGCAGCTCTGCCATTGCCAAGTTCCGAGATAAGCCCAAGGTGGAAGGAGATAATTTCAAAGTGTGCACGCTCACATTTGAAAACATTTACGCAGATGATGAGAGCAGTTCTGATACGCTAAGTGTTGTGAAGATGTCCAGCAGTTCTGATGAGACATTGAGCAGTGTAGCAGATCAGTTTAGTCTCCATAGACAGTCCCTAGGTAACCTTGACTGTGATAATGTTAACTCTAAGTGCAGTGGGAATGGCAACTGTGATGAGGGAGGCGGCCCCAAAAAGAATGCAAGCTGTGAAGGCCTAGAGCTGACCCAACACAGAAGTAGCAGGGAAGAAGTGGTGCTGGATATGGAAGAAACCTCAACCATTCCACAACACGCTGGAGATGAACCACCATTAGTTTGTGATGAGCTCAGGACACGTAATGTGAGAAACTCGCAGGAACTTCTGGTGGGTGATAACATGGAGAGCAGATCCTCGAGTCCGGGTCTGGACTGGCTCTTCTCCCACAGTGACTCGGATTCAGAGTTTGCTGATGTTGCCCGTGCACCAAGTGAGCGGAGCAACCAGAGAAGACACTCCTCGCAGAACAGTGAAGATGACAGCTGGAATGTCATCCGTTCCTCACCTGAAAGTCCCTCTGAACCATGTGCCATGGCCTCGCAACAGCCTGCTGGCCAGAGTGGGCAGGCCAGTCAGGGGGCCATCCCCAAGAAGAGGAGACAGGGTGTCGTCGTAGAAGAAGTAGAACCAAACGCTGGGGGTGAGAGGGGGAGCAGGGAAGCCTCTGCAACCATGGAGGACCTTGTACGAAGGCTGTTGGACATAGTAAACAGCTCCCTTCATGACCCACAGCAGTGTGACATTCAGAAACTGTTTGTCTTGAAGCAGCGGTTAGAGCAAGAGGGAGGCATTAGTGAGGCAATCAGAGGTGGGCAGAGTACCCTCCTTGGGTCTGGACCCTCTGACACGCCCAGCCAGGCTGTCAAGGTAAATGAGAAACCTGTTGAGTCTCACCTGTACAGGAAGCCTGCCGTTAGGCGCAGAAGGCACGTGGCTGGCAGTGCAGCCTCCCCTCCAACGTCACCCAGTGACCCATCTGATCTCTCGTCTTTGCTCACAACCACACTGACCACCTCCCTCACCACCACCTTCACCACTAGCCTCACCACCACCCTGTCACCTGCTTACAAGGATGGTCACAGAAACCATTCTTCTCAGGTGGGCAAAGTTTTCCATTGTACTGAGTTAGAGCTTCAGAGGGGAAAAAATCGTGATAAGTTTCTAAACAGGGAGTCCATACTAATTATCTGATAACAGCTATGGGAGGAATGTGTAGATTTTACTACTTGTGCTATATTGCAGTAGATTTGTGAGATATTTTTTTTATGTGATGTTTTTCATTATTTTGATCTCCAATTTGAAATTTAAGTTGGCATTTGTTTGTTTTATTTCAAATGAATGCATTTTTTATTTTATCTCAAGACAGCCTCAGTATATATATATATATATATATATATATATATATATATATATATATGTATGTATGTATGTATGTATGTATGTATGTATTATATATATATGTATATATACGTATATATACGTATATATACGTATATATACGTAATATACGTACATATACGTAATATACGTAATATACGTACATATCGAATATACGTACTATACGTACATATCATATACGTAATATACGTACATATACGTATATATACGTATAGTATATATATTATATATATATATTTTATATCTATATATATATATATCTATATTTATATTATATATTTAGTCTCTCTATATATATATATATATATATATATATAATATTATATATATATATATATATAATAATATTATATTTATATTATATTATATATTATATTATGTATATTTATATATATATATATATTATATATAATATATATATATATATATATATATATATATATATATATATATATATATATATATATATATATATATATATATATATATATATATATATATATATATATATATAATATATATTATATAATATAATATATTATATATATATAAAATCTTTTTTATGTTAGAGTGAGTATGTGATTTTTTTTAATGGTTTCAGCAAAATATAAATGTAATTTCTTTTTAGGTTTTAGCAAAGTGAGTCCTTCATGCATTTACACTTCTCCAACTTGCCTTTGCAGAGACCTAGCCCCTTCCTTGCATCATCAGGGGGAGGCGACAGTGACGAGGAGAGTGTTCCACACAGGACTCCCCTTGAAAAGCGCTTGGATGGGGGGGGTACCACGTCCTCCTTTTCCATGGACTCCTCTGTAGGGGAAGGAGGGCCCCCTCTCTCAGCCCTCTCCTCACTCTCCTCCCCTGGCACTCACCTGGCTTCCTCTCATGAAGATACCAGTGATGGAGCCGTCCACTGCTTCCAGGACGAGCGGGGGAACTGGTTCACGTACACATTCAATGATCGGGGTGTTAGTACAGCATCGAGTGTAGTGCCTGTGAGCGACCACAAGGTCTTGAATAAATTGTTGAGGCGGACAAGCAACAATCTTCAGGGACCCAGCCAGAGCAGCAGCAATGGTCAGAATGCCCCGGGACTAACGAGAGGGGACCTTTCACTTAGCAGTTCTTCAATGTCTCTCTGCTCAGGGCTAACAGTCATTCTCGATAACCACTTCCCCCCTGCCTCGCTACCGTCTGCCTGGCCAGAGATCTGTAAAGCTCCTCCTGCCGTAGCATCCATCTCCGATCCAACGACGAGTTCAGCTGTAGTACCAGTCTCCTCGAGCGCGGGACGGAGAGGCTCCATCTCACCGCCAGTCTCTGCAAGTGGGACAACTTCAAGAGACCAAGACAGAAGTAATCAGGAAGGGCCGAGTGAACCAGATCCATTGCCACGTGTAACAGTAGGGCCAAGGGGGGGGCGAGATCTACCCCTTTTGTCTTCGGAAACACGACACCACTTACAGTTACTAAGCATAGGAGCTCCTCATAACCCTCTCCAGCTCTTTACAAACGCTTTCTTTGAGCGAAGACGCTCTAGCAACCGTCCGGGCACTGCAGCAGGTTCCATCATCACCTCTGAGGCTCTTGGGAATATAAGCTGGCCTAGTGGACTTGATATGGACTTGGACCGTGGTCTCTCAGCCAACAAACTCAAGTTCCCAGTTACTGCACCTCAAACAATACAGTACTATAAATTTAAGATTTGTGGGAAGAAGTCTGTGAAGATCAAGTTTGACAGACTTTTCCTGTTAGCATTATTGGACAGGAATATTACAGTTCTAGAAAATTCAATCTGTATACTCCTTGCTATAATGGTTAGCGTTTTAGGATGTATAATTCTTTATAAAGAGTTTTATCAGGAATTGAGGGTATTTATATTTTGTTTTGTCATGGCAAGTTGTCAGTACTCATTGTTCAAGAGTGTACAGCCAGATGCAGCCTCCCCCACCCATGGTTACAACCGTGTTATTCTCTACAGTAGACCTGTGTACTTCATCCTTTGCTGTAGTATCATACTTCTCATACAATTGTACCTAGATAGTCATAGCAACTGGCTCTCTTTCAGCCTCTATGGCATTGAATTTACTAACAGGGAGATGCATCAGTGTAGAGATTTCTTGTTGCTGTTTATATTGTTCTTCCCACTTATATTTAGTCTTGGGCTTTTGCCTCAGGTTAATACTTTCCTCATGTACATTCTAGAACAGACAGATATTCATGTCTTTGGTGGGAACGCTACCACAAGCCTTACCTCAGCTCTGTATTGCGTAGGGCGTTCCATCCTCACTGTGCTCTTCCTCTTTGGATTTGCCTATGGTGGCCTCCGGGAGCCCGAAGCCCAGACCCAGCACATTCTCTACTCCATATTTTGCGGCCTAGCAGTTGCCTTCAGCTACCACCTGAGCCGATCTGCCTCGGACCCCACCACCCTTTGGCGTCTCATCCAGCAGCACATGTGGCCTGAAGAATTGCGCAGGGAAGCTGGGACCAACAACCCCCAGCCTCCCCAGGAAGCAGATGAACTGACGGATCCACTACCGGAAAAGTTGCGCAACACAGTGCATGCTTGCCTGGTCCATGATGCTATCATGTGTACGGTGATAGCTGTGGGGGTGTTCGCCATACACTCCAGTACAGTGTTCAAAGTGCTCTTAGATGGGAAAAGCCCAGATCTAATAACTGCTCTTTGGATATTTGCTACCGTGTTTGGCTTCCTGAACCATTACATAATACCGCAGTTAAGAAAACAGCTGCCGTGGCTATGTGTGGCACATCCAGTTTGTAGAACGCATGAGTACAGTCAATTTGAAGTTTATGATGCTGCCAAAATTATGTGGTTTGAAAAAGTGTATGTATGGTTGTGTATTATAGAAAAAAATATTGTTTATCCAGTACTTTTTCTCTGTGCCTTAACCAAAGATGCGCCAACGTTGATAAAAAACCATGGGCTCAACATTGGAACGCTAATGACAGTGATCTGTGGTGTCAAGTGTCTGCGCAGTGTGTATTCCCAGCCGGAGTCTCAATACCTCATCCTGGCTTTTGCCAAACTTTTCTTTGAATGTGATTTTAAGGACAAATCCCAGACCTTTTTAGTGGATTATTTCATTATGGGGATAATTTTTTCCAGAGTGTATGAATTCCTGCTGAAAATGAAATTCATTGTAACATACATAGCCCCATGGCAGATAACTTGGGGATCAGCTTTTCACGCATTTGCCCAGCCATTCAGTGTCCCCCATTCTGCTATGCTCTTTGTACAAGCTGCTGTCTCTGCTATCCTGTCCACTCCGCTCAATCCAATCTTGGGCTCGGCCATCTTCATCACCTCCTACATCCGCCCTATCAAGTTTTGGGAGCGCGACTACAACACAAAGCGTGTCGACCACTCCAACACCAGGCTCTCTTCTCACTTGGAGAGGAATCCAGGCTCAGACGACAACAACCTCAACTCCATATTCTACGAACATCTGACGAGATCACTACAGCACTCCCTCTGTGGAGACCTCCAGATGGGTTTGTGATTTTTATTCATTCATGTTTTTAGTTGTATATTTCTTTTTGAGTAAGGCAAGAAAATTTTAAACAATAGATAATAATAACTGACAATTATGATTTACTTCTAAATTGTTGTCAAAAGATTTTTAGATTTAATCTATCAGAAAGTCTCAAAATACATTACATTTTATTCATATGTTATTTACTAAACAAAGCTTGAATACCTTTTAGGTCGATGGGGAGCAGCCAGCCAGGGAGACTGCTTTGTTCTTGCCTCAGACTATCTCAATTGCCTTGTGCACATCATTGAGCTCGGCAATGGTCTTGTGACATTCCAAATGCGTGGGCTGGAGTTCCGTGGGACTTATTGTCAGCAGCGAGAAGTTGAAGCTATCTCAGAGGGTGTTGAGGAGGATGCAGGTAACATATGGGATTTGATTATCACTATTATGTTTACTAGTAATGCCATGCATTGGCTTTGTTTTATATAACTGTGCTGGAATGTTACTGGATATCATACATATAGTGTTCATAGTAATTGAGAAAAGATATAATTTAATTAGTAGAAAACATGTCATTTGTCAGTGTCAGTATAGATATTATATAACAAAGTAAACAAAATAGAGAAACCATGACTACTCTGTGAAATCAGTCTTCATACATGATGTAGGCTTGCTTCACAGAACTAATAAATGTAAAGTTTGAATGGAAATCTTGGTTTGTAATTTAAGGAAATATGATCTCAGATGTATTTGCATTATTACAGCTTTATGGGGCCTTGCCAGAAGACACAGGCTAAATGACTTTGTTGATGTGTTTTATTTTCTTTGTCTTTCTTTCTTCTTCTTCTTCTTCTTCTTCTTCTTTTTCTTTTTTCTTCTTCGTCTTCTTTTATATGTTATATGCATTAGTATTAGGTATAATCTGTACATGGGTATTTGCAGGCTGCTGCTGTTGTGAACCTGGCCACTTGCCCCACCTGCTCAGTGCCAATGCAGCCTTCAACCAGCGATGGCTGGCTTGGGAGGTCACAGCCACAAAGTACGTTCTGGAGGGTTATTCCATCTCAGACAACTCTGCCGCCTCCATGCTCCAGATATTTGAGCTGCGGAAGATTCTCATTACGTACTATGTGAAGGTGTGTGAATTTTTTTACTGGTTTGTCTTTGTCATAGCTTGTTTGAAATGAAGTAGATGGCCTGTGTTCAATGTGAATTGCTTTTCTTTTTGTTGTTAATAAGTTTAGTGAAAATATATTAAGAATAATTAGTAACCTACCTCTGTCTTTGCAGAGTATCATCTTCTATGTAGTAAGGTCCCCAAAGCTAAAAGAATGGTTAGAAAATGCTGAAATTAATGCCTCGCTCTCACACACCCGAGATAAGAAATTTGTGGACCTGGATCCCATCTTCAACCTCAACATAGATGAAGATTATGATTTCAAAGAATCTGGTATAACCCGAACCAGCTTCTGCAATGTCTACCATGAGTGGATTGTCTATTGCGTCACCAGGAGAGGCGGAGGCAATGGCCAGGATGCCATCGAGAGTGGGAGGGAGTCACATCTCATCTCACTCTGTCTGGCTCTCAGCTTGTTAGGTAACTCGAAAGTTTGTTGTGTTGACTGGAGATTGATTTTTTTAAAAGGCAGAGGTGTTCATTGAGCATTTTTTAAATTTTCATTTTTGTTGAGTGATATAAAGGAGGGTTTTTAGTCTTCCTTGGGATTAGATATAAGGTAGGTTGATAAGATAAAGATGTAACAAATTTATATGCATAAATAATTTCCTCTTGTAAGAGAAAGAATGACATACATGTACTTGTGTGTGGAATTATAGTGGGGGGGGGAGGGGCATGTGTAATGTACTTAGGCAAGTGTGGCAAATATTCAGGTAAAATTAAGGTATAAAGCTACAGAGATATAAATGTGAAAATGAGTATATTTTAAGTTTTAAAAATTTGCATTTTATGGTCTATTGGAAGCCAAAGGGTACTTTTTAGGAAATTCAGGTGGAGCAGAAGTTAATAATCCTATATAAGAGCTTACGATACCTGATAACGGAGAAAAAAAAATCCATGCCAACCTGCAGGAAGACGTGCCCTGGGCGCAGCATCTCACAACGCAATGTCAAGTGTGGATTTCTTCCTCCACGGCCTCCATGCACTCTTCAAGGGGGACTTCCGCATCACGTCCATGAGAGACGAGTGGGTGTTCACGGACATGGAGCTACTGAGGCGTGTTGTTGCTCCGGGAGTGAGGATGAGTCTCAAGCTTCACCAGGTAATGTATATTTGCATTTTTAAAATATATGTATATTTAATTTTGTTTTCTCCTTACTTTTTTTTTCATAAAGTTCAAAAGTATCTGGAACTGGTTTACTTCAACTGCGTTGTTTGGATTTCACTCTAGAGACATTGATACTGAAGATGTGTTCAAATGAGCTTGGTCTCCTCTTGGAAATTACTGAGGCTCCCTCAGGTTAATCGTTATGGATGCCCACTGTAATGAAAGTTCATCTATTGTTTTTACACAGATGACTCTACAAGTGCTTAGTCACCAAGGAGTGAGTTAATAGTCTGACCTATATCATCTATTTACCCTTTTCCTTGATTTTTTGAAAGCTTCATTTGTATTGTTTTATTGTTATTAATATTTTAAAAACAATTTACTTAGCATACTATCAATAAGAATAATGTAAATATTAATAGTACTAGAAAGAAAAACGCATTTTCCCACAATTCAAGGAAAGGGGAAATCATGCATGGTCACTAGGCCCAACCGCTAGAGACTCCTATGTGGCTGAGCACTTGTGAAGCCATCCTAATGCAACAAAACACAAAAAGAAACTACAAGGAACACTACAGAAACACATTAGTCATTGGGTTCAGAACCACTGCTCTAACAGAGTTATGAAAGGTTATTATTATGTGATGATATTCAATGAAGTAGGTCTTTTGTTGAAAAATCAACTGTTTTAACCCATCACTGCCGGGTCACATGTACCAGTATCATAACAAACCGCTTGGTCTGCGGGGTAAGCCTGTATGTGCGTCGATGTGCCAGAGCATTCAGAGTGGGATTGTTCTGCGTGATGTAGCGGACTCCCGCACTCAGTGTCTGGCCGTTGCCAGAAATCATGCTTGGATTTCTGTTACCTGGCGGCGAGGGGTTAAGTGCAGTTAGAATGTTTTTTAGATTTCAGTAGTTTTTTTTTTTTTTTTAATGAGGTTTAAAAAGAATTGCATTAATTCAGGTTCTACAAATTTATTGTGGAATGATGGTTTACTTTTTTATAATTATTTTATTTTTTATTTTATTTTTTTTTATTATTTTTTTTTATTTTTTTAATGATTGTCGCTACCGTCAGTACATTAAATTACTCTTTTCTGAGGATCTATCTCAGTGAAAGTTAGTTATTTATATACCAGGTAGACGTACTATGTGGGAAATATAGTATACATAGAAAAGTCTGTGTGTGGTTCTGAAAAAAATAAATAAATAGATAAAATAAAGTGGTGGTTATAGAAATACTTCAAAATAAGTGATAGTTCTTATTTATCTAATTTTCTTCAATGATGCATTTTGTCTCATTGTGGGCAGGATCACTTCATGCTTCCTGACGAGTACGACAACCACGAGTCTCTCTATAATGCCATCCTTGAGCACGAGGCCCAGCTAGTCATCTCTCACGAGGGAGACCCCACCTGGCGCAATGCTGTCCTCTCTGGAAAGCCTTCCTTGTTAGCCCTCAGGTGAGTGAGTGTGATATGTTGTAAGGTAATAAGTCTGTTTGTCTACCTGGCTGTCTATTCATGTATTGATAGATTGTGTAAGATCATTTGTGGTTTATCCTGTGTATGTGTGCATGTGAAAGGAAGGCAAGGTAAAGACCTGTCTTAAATTTCTTTTTTCCCTTATTAATGACTTTAAAATCATTCCTGAATCCTCCAGACATGTGATGGACGATGGTGCCGACGAATACAAAATCATAATGCTCAACAAACGGCACCTGTCCTTCCGTGTGATCAAAGTGAACCGAGAGTGTGTGCGGGGGCTGTGGGCTGGGCAGCAGCAGGAGCTTGTGTACCTACGGAACAGGAACCCCGAGAGAGGCTCCATCCAGAACGCCAAGCAAGCCCTCCGCAACATCATAAACTCCTCATGTGACCAGCCTATTGGCTACCCGATCTACGTGTCCCCTCTCACCACATCTTACGCCGACACAAATGACCAGCTGAAGGCCATCTGTGGGGGGCCAATTAGCTTGACGCTTATAAAGGAGACAATTATTGGCATATGGAAGAGGTGAGAATAAGGTGCTTTTGCTGCTCTAGGTTTGAAGGGTTTAGTGTTTTTTTTCCCATTTGTTTATCTCTTGGAAGTTGAAAGAAAGCTTTATTTTAGTGTTATAAATCTATTGCCTTAGTTAAAAAGTAAAGCAGATTTGGAACAAATTTTCTAGTTTGCAAGAGAAATCAGTTTGTGTATTTGTTCAGCTTGAATAAGCATCCTTGTGTCTTGTTACGACATGTCCATTCAGTATAAGGAATTTTGTATTATACTTTTGAAGGTTAGACTCATTTCACCTTCTGTGAATTAAAGAACCTTCTTCATGATGCCTTTCTTTTTTGGAAAAGCATCTGCTGACTAAGATATGAAGTTCCTCTCCTTTTGCCAGGGTGCGGCAGCGTTGTGGTGAAGGGTGTTCCAGTGGCAGCTCAGGTTTGAACAATGAATGTGGGCGGGTAGCTGATCCTCATCACAATACCATTCCACTTCACCAAGGTAATATTTATATGAAGTAATGTAATTTTTATCAGGTAGAGATTTGTTAGAGACTTCCATTGGTTATCTTGTATATTTTTTTGGATGGTCTTTCATAGTAACGAGACTATAGTTAATGGTGTTACAATGTTTCAGTGCTTACAACAGTTCCCCCAAGCCTTGGATCTGGAGGCAGTCAGGACGGCTCACAGGTTGGGGGCCTGAGCCTGGTCACAGCCACAGGCAGCCTTGGCCATGGGAGTCTTGGGCGGGGAGGGTCTCTCTCAAGGGGCTCTCTGCATGCCAACCGGGGATCTATCGTTTCCACTGTGTCATCGATTGTTGGCCCAACGAACAAGCAGTCAACATCCACCCTGGCAAGTCTAGCTGGCCTTCTCTCTGACACCACAGCTGGGCTCTCCAGGTTGGATCCAAGAGACAGAGACGGACTGAGTGAGGGATCAGCCAGTAGCAAGGATAGGGACTGGAGTGCACGTGACGTGTCCCTCCACAGTGGGAGAGATGCCGGCTCCATACACAGCGGGCGGGAAGGGTCACTCCACAGCGGGAGAGAGGGGTCCTTGCACAGTGGCAGGGACATTTCTCTCCACAGTGGTAGAGAAGGCTCGCTTGTAGGAGGGGAAAAGAGGGTGCGTGCAGGGATATCTGCCAGCAGTCGCAGCACACCCACCTCGTCCTTGTCCACTCCTGCCCGAGAAGTTCCTCCAATGCCCTCTGTGGTAACAGCGAGAGAGGTGCATTTGAGAGACACGGGCTGGGATGCCTCGAGCTTAAGGGAAGAATGTACCACACTGCATGAAGAAAGCGAAGAGAAGTTTACCACGCCGCCCCCAGACAAGCACGTGCAAAGAGTGAGGGTAAGGATTATTTTCATTTGTTTTCATTACTCTTTTTCTTCTCCTTTCTAAGACTTTTCTGTGTTTTTTGGTATGAATTTGGTTTAAATTCTGTTGATGAGTAAAGATGGAATGCTTGTTGTAGGTTTATCATAACTTTGTTTTTCTGTACTTTTTATATATAAAATTTATACAAATTTATTTAGATGGTAAGGGATTATGGAAGTTATGTTTTTTTGCTTTATGGAATTTTACAATCCGTTTCAAATGCTCGTAATTTCCTTGAAAGCATATTACTATTAGTAATGCTGTTTTATTGTTGTTATAGTCACCAACCTCCTCATTTTTATTATCCTGATCATTATCATTGTCATCAGTCATCATCATCTAGAGCTCTATCATACATTTCAGCTAACTAACCCCCTTGTTCCCCCTCTAGATAATAGATGCAAACCAAGTCTATGACACCTTAAACCTGGGCCGACGCATTGACGTGGTCTGGCCGGATGAAAGTATGAGGAAGCGTGGTGGGCGGAGCTTCTGGGGTCACTGGGTGCCCATCGAGGGTATGGAAGGATCAGTGGTGCATACTTGGACCCCACACCACCCAGACCCCCGCCTTCGTTCGCATGTGGATCGCGTCATCCTCCTCGTCCAGATTGAGGACAAGTTTGTTCCGGTGGCCCAGAGCGCCGTGCAGGATCTTGGTGCCGAGGTTTAGTGTGGCTGAATGGCTGGAGGTATGGGCTAGTCAGAGGTATGATCTAGAGGTGTGGGCTGATTGATGGCATAGGCCGAAGGTGCGGGCCAACCGGAGGCATGGGCTGGCTGACAATGTAGGCTGGCCAGAGATATGAACTGGCCAAGGGACAAGGCAGTCGATGGTAGAAGCGAAGAAAACCAGGCCATCTGAAGAGAAAAGGAGTGACTTTTGCTAAGGTGTTCAGTTCAGTCCTAGTGCATTTAATGTTACTGAGAGTAGTAGGTCAT
>NC_051423.1:18818535-18828535 GCF_015228065.2 Penaeus monodon | reverse complement strand
GCTAGTATACAGTCTATTGTGGACTTGCCAGGAGTAAATCCAGACTGCTCCGGTCTCTGATGCCTCAGTAGGTGGTTGTGTATCCATTTCAGAAGAATGTGGGTGAGAACCTTGCCTGGTATGCTGAGCAGTGTAATGCCACGGTAGTTGCTACAATCCCAACGATCCCCTTTCCCTTTCCAGAGAGGGATGACCACGCCCCTCAGCAGGTCAGGGGGAATGGTACCAGATTGCCAAATGGCAGTCAGGACTGTATGCAGGCCCCGAGCCATAGGTTCACCCCAGCCTTTAGCAGTTCAGCAGGGATATCACATATACCTGCAGCCTTCCCACTCTTCAGCTTGGAAATCGCCAGCCTAACCTCTGTTAGGGTAGGAGGTTCCTCGCTGATGGGTGGGTCCGGCACAGGCACTGCGACATCGCTTGCATCCAAGCTAACTGCTGGAGGGTCCACCTGGTATAACTGTTCAAAATATTCAGCCCAACGTTCATGAACCCCAACATGATCTGAGATGATCTGTCCATCCACTGATCGGACTGCAGTCAACTGTGAGGGCGGCTTAGGGTTCAGTTTTCTCAGGGCTTGGTAGGCAGGGCGAAGGTCATTTACCAAGAAATGGCCTTTGACCTCCTCAGCAAGATTCCTGATGAACTGTTCCTTGTCCCTTCTCAGCAGTGTCTGAGCCCTACGCACCATGGAACGACGCAAGACTTGATTCCCATTCAGCCGAGCCTTGCGACACGCTTCAGTGGCCTCTAATGTCTCCAGGGAGATGAAATTCTGCCTTGTCCTTGGGCGTACGCCAATGGACTCCTGAGCTGCTTCAAGTGTTACGCGCTTGAAGAACTCCCACAGAGCAACTGGGTCCGTCAGGTTGCTGGGTTCTGTGAATCGGTCAGAGACTGCCATGGTGAACCCACGGGCACACTCCTCCTCCCTTAGTCTGTCCAAGTGAAACACCTTAGGGTGGCCACTGGAGGGACTATGGTCGGTACCACAGAACTCGGCACTCCGGGAAACCCTCCAGTTCTGGTGGATCCTCCATCGCGTGCTAACAAGAATGTGGTCGATCTCCTTGGCCACTGTACCCGTATCGCTGTACCAAGTCCAGCGATGCGGGTTGGAGTGCTGGTACCAGGAGCCAGAGATCCTCATTTTCTGGGACCTAGCAAAGTCCCGGAGAAGGAGGCTATTCTCGCTGCTGGGATCAGCTCCCGAGCCATGGGGGCCGACAGACATCTCGTAGCCAGCTCGGTCACAGCCGGATACCGCATTGAAGTCGCCCAGAACAATGCGAATATCTTGCTGGGGGCAATCGTCTGCCACAGATGCGCCTCTTTCACATCGATTTTATATACATCGGTAGGAGCGTATACAGCAATAAGAGACAAGAAGCCAAAAGCATGCTTCAGTCTCAATGCCATAATATGCTCATCAACCGGTGTCACCTCGACTACCGCGGGCTGAAGTCGACTGGAGATGGCTATGGCTACACCCTGGAAGTGGTGACCATTGCTGCGGCCCGACCAGTAGTAGGTGTAACCACCCATACTGATCGTGCCGCTACCAGGTCTTCTCACCTCTGAGAGAGCAGCCACCTCAACTCCCAGTCGCTTCAATTCCCGTGATAGCAGAGGTAACAGCTCATCCTGCCGCAAGGACCGGATGTTCCAAGTGCCTACCCGGAAAGCATGCCTGAGATTAAGCCTCTGGTGGTCACTCCGGGTGCACGCCACCTCTGTCGCCCCCGCCGACGCAGCCCCAAATAAAGGGCGTCGGCAGGCTGTGGGACCGCCCATCCACCTGTGGGGTTCCCGAGGGCTTTGCCCCACAAGCTTCATGGTGGGTTGGTGCCTGCCGGGGCGCAGGTGGGACGATTAACTCTCATTCCAATCCTGCACCCCGACATTTGCCCACCCAGTGGGACCCACAGCCCGCCTTACTTGCTGGGTGGGAGGGACAACACCCTTCCCCCCAGCATTTCCATTTATAAAAGACGTTGCCAGAGGGTCATTCTGGGGGGAGGAGGACTGGCAAGGCCCACCTCCCCCGAGCCGCCCCATTACCCCAGGGTGGCAAGGGGGCAGGAGTTGTACGAAGCCAGAGCGTGTCCACACGCCGGTGGGCCATAACTCTGTACCTCTGGGGCCTCCTGCTGCTCCGAGATCCCCCATAGATTTAGCCTGGGGCACCCAGTTACCCTTGGGTGGCCATGAGGAGGCACTGCAGAAGTCTTACTGATGGAGAGGCTGTGACCTGGCAGGGGAGACTTATGCAAAAGCTGCTCCCTTTATCGCACTGAGCTAGCCAGGGATGGAAGCTGCAAGCGAGAAGACATGCAAGCACTTAACACTATCTAGACTACCACACCATCGCTTCACATCACCATGCGTGTGAAGCACCCACCCATATCTATCTATCTATCTATCTATCTATCTATCTATCTATCTATCTATCTATCTATCTATAATATATATATATATATATATATATTATAAAATATTACACACATAAAATATGTATACATAAATATTATAACATCCATAAAAAAATTTTATACATATGCATATAAAAAATACTTTAAAACATATACGAAACAACCACACAAAAAATATATATTATAAAATTATATTTTTTTAAAATTTATATATAATTTATATATAATAATATATTATTAATATATATATATATATAAAAATAAAATATAAAATTTTGGGGCCGCTGTGGCCGGGGGTTAGAGAAATCGGACTCAAGACGGTCAGGGACGGAATCTGAGTTGAGGGTTTTCCCCTCGATTGCCTACCTAGCCACGGGGAGGGCCCAAGCCACCCCAAAAGCAGTGCGGGCCCCAAAAAGCCCGGTTTAAATGGGGGGAAATGTTTACCTAAAAGGTAACCCCTTTTTACCCCTCCGGGGAAAAGGGAAACTGGGGCCCCTTTACCACGTACCATCCAAAAAGCTTCAAAACATAAAAAACTAAAATTTAAGTATAAATGTTTTCCCCCGGCGGCTCAGCCCAGAACCTACCGTTTAATGTAAATATATAAAATTATATATATAATATAAATATATATATATATATTTTATTTTAAAATATATATATATATATATTAAAATATATATATATATTTTATATATATTTTTATATATATATTATATAAATAAACATATAGGTATATGCATACAAAACAAACACCCCCCCCCAAAACCCCCACCCCCCCACCCCCACCCACACCACACCCACACACCCCACACCACACACACACCACATATCTATATAACTATATATATATATAGATATATATATATAATAATATATTTAATAATTTATTTTTATTTTTTTTATTTTTATTACTTTTTTTTCTTCTTCTTTCGGCTTTTCCCCTCGTGGGTTGCCACTGCAGAATGACCCTAAACCTAGTCTTGGCTTGCTTTTACAGCTGTAAAAGTGTGTTTGTGTGTGTATATATAAAAAATGTAATTTTGAAATCTTTGCATGTCCCTTCATACACCATCGCGGGGGCGTCCCTTTGTGCGGGGCCTTGCATTTCACCCCCAAAACCTGAAAGTGGGGCATTTTTGTACTTTCCAAAACCCCAAACACCCCCCCGCACACACCCCACACACACACACACACCCACACACACAACACACACCCAACACACACACAACCACACACACCCCAACCCACCCCACACACACAAACACAAAACATCCACACCCCCAATATGCGCCCCGCGCGATGTGTGTATGAATCCCCAAAATATTAGGGGGTTGGGGAAACCCCCAAAACAATGATTCCCAAAAAAAAAATTTCCCTCCCGGGGGACGGTTTCATGGGTCAGCCACCCAGCCAACTACAAGTCGAAACAATGAAAGTAAACAAAATGGCGTAAACAGGACCTCACACGGTTGTCTTGTAGGAACCGCGGCTGGTAGCTGATTCAAATTGGGGGAGCTGGGGATCGTAACCCCTTTTGACGAAACCCCAAACCCCAAAAATTCAAAGATCTTTCCCGCCCAAAAAGGTTCAACCCAAAATTTATCCAAAAACCGGAACGGGAACATTCGAACTTTATCCCAAACCGGGTTTAAACTGGACAGTTTTTTTCCCACGAGAGGGACAGAATAAATTAGTACTTGTTTGTGATGCCCGGGGCCCTTTGATGTTGGGAATTTCATAAAAGGACCAAAAAAAATTTCCTCTTTTTTCAGGTCAAGAATAAAAGCATGGAGTTTGCTTTTAATCCACAAAAAAAAACTTTTCAAGATCTGTCCTGTATTTTGCCCCCCCCCCAAAAAAAAAAAAATTTAATAATAAAAAATAAAAAAAAAATCAAAGCTAGTCCTGTAAATGTAATATCCTAGTAGAATTTTTCCCCCCCACGGCAGATGTTTAAGACCAACAAATCGACAGCTTCAAACAACCTCCGATGAACTATTTCTAAACAAAATTCAAACGAAATCATGATTTCACGATGCTTCAATCCCTAAATGTTTGCTTGAAAAGACATTTACGTGACCCCCCCCCCCCGGGTTTTTCCCCTTACTAATTAGCTAAGAAAGGCGAGGATTAATGAAAATTTGGCCCAATTTGGTCATGTCTACAATTCGTTATTTTGTCGACGAATGAGATATACATATATTCGGTAAGGCTTATGAGTAGATGAATGCTAATAGGTAATAAAAAACAACTATGCATTAATCTGACTTTTTATTAATAGGATGTATTAAATTGTGGGGGACTTTGAGTTTTTTTATATTTTAAATTTTTTAAATTTCAAAAAGGGTCGTACTGAACAAAACCCTATTACGGTAATCAAATAAAAAATGCAATTCTTTTTTTAAAAATTGAATAATATATACAATTCAAACTGATGTATCGCCTTGGAAAACACTCACGAACCGCCAAACACGAGCATATGCAATAAATGCCTATTAATTTTCCCCGAAGTCCCCCCAAAAAACAATCACACAGAGGACAACACGTTATGTAAATCAACTATTCCTTCATTACAAATCTCAAAGAAAACGAAAGCGTGTCATTTTATCAAAAGAATACGTACAACAGAACAGTGGAGACTAGAAACTAAAAAATGTTATTTTTGGGTGCACCCAAAAAGTTCAATCAAAAAAAATGAAAACAAACCCAAAGGGTTTAACCTATATCGTTTTATGTCATTTAGTCATTGTTTTTGTTTTTTCCCAATTAATTTTATCTCTTCTTAAGTTATTTAATAAGATATGATATTAGTCTCATATCTTTAATCTGACATAAAACATATTCTTTTTAGTAAAAACCAACAGCCAAATTTTCGTAATGATTAGAAAAAATAGAAGAAAAAAAAATCTTATTAGTAATAATAATGACAATTACAACAACAATAATAGTGTATCTCTGACTCATCAGTAAACAGATATATAAAGTGGCAGAATCCTTATTTTATTACCAAACTTTCTTGAAAGAAATCAGAAGCTGAAAATGAAAGTAGGGAAACGAGACCTACCCTTGGAAATGAAATTAAAGAGTACTAATTATTGTTAATTAATATATCACGAAATGTTTCTCATCTTATCTATTAATCCTCAAGGTTCAACGGTCGAGGATACGACGAGCGGTAGACTACGACGTATCATTTGCTGATACCCAACCTGCTAACGCCTATTTGTTGAACTTAACGTTATATATACGTACATGCATAAATAAAAAAACACAAAAACACCACACACGTGTATTTTTAAACATATATATATTTTAAATATAAAACTATATTATATATATATATAAAAGGAAAATTTAAATTTTTTATTGGCTGTAAGGGAAAAGAAAAAAGAAATTGAAAAAAAATTGCTGCAGGGATGGGGATAGGAAACAGAGGAAGAGGAAAAACCGAAGACAAGACGGAGGGGAAAAATATCAAAGATATTTGGGGCTGCGATTGGTACAAATTGGGGAGAAAAGCGTAAAAATTTGAGTTTAGGGGGCGAAGGATGGTGGGGAGGTCCCCGGCTGCTCAAACCCTGAGGGATACCCTTATTGAAAATTTATTTATTGATTGGGTATATAATTTTAATAAAATATATATAAATAATATATATATACCCTATACACACACACACACACACACACACACACCCCCCCCATATAAAAATTATATATATATATATATATATAAAATATATATATATTATATATATAAATTTTCATAGAAAAAAAGAGGTGACTAATACGGGGGTGAATAATTTCAGTTTATTCGGGAAACGTTTTTAGAGATTTTCTTTCTTACATCAGTGCTGCAATGGTGAACCAAAAATATGCTTTTGACAAAAGAAAAAAATTCATTAGGAAGGGGTTTGCTAAATTTGAAAAAAAGATATCAAATAACAAAAAAAGTGAGCAAAAAAAAAAAAGAGCAATACGAAAAGGTAAAATAATATGGGGCAAAAAGTATATCAGTGGGGGGGAAAAAAAAAAACAAAAAAAGAAAAACATTTTTAAAAAAAGAATTTTTAAACCCAAACCCCCATGGGAATATCTGGGGAAAAGGACACCGCTAATTAGTGAAAAAGGTAAATTTCGGTAGAGTTGATGTTTAAAAATCCGGGTTTCCCTCTTTCGAAACAACAAAGATTTCCCAGATCATGAAAAATCTAGGGGAGGAAGGGGATGAGAGGGAATTTTTTTTAAAATCTGTGGGGGAAAAAAAGGAGTGAGTGTTTGGGGAAGTACTCTCCTTTTGGCCCGGGAAAAAATGGTCTGCTCAGCGGTAGGGCCCGTACGAAAAAAGGGCTTTTCCTTTTTGTTCATTAGCGGTGACAAAACCATCGTGAGGTGGCCCCAAAGTCCGTTGGTAGCAGGGGCAGGTAAATAGATTTCCCCACATTTTGAAAACAAGTAAAAGTGGCATCTTGGTGTTTTAAAATTTGTTTAAAAGTGTTAGAATTTTCTGAAAACAAAAGTGAATTTTTTTGAGGGGAATTGGTTTTTTTAGGAGCGTTTTTAATTTTTTTCTGACTTCAAAGTTTAATTTCCCCATAAAAAAGGTAGTTTTACATATCTTTTTGTTTCCCCTTTTTAAAAGATGATGCAAAAAGGTTGTCTGTGGAAATTTTTTTCAAAGAAAAAAACCTTTTTTATTTTAAACCCAAAAGGGTAAAATGGGGACCCAAAATTAGCAAAGAAGTCCCTTTTTTAAAAAATTTTTTCATCATGAAAGGGGGGACCAAATTTCTAAAAATAGATTATAGGCTCTAGTGATGAGTGTTTTTATGCTTTTTTATTTTTTTAAATATATGGGATATTGTGGAAAGTGAAAGGCCGGGGGAAAACCCGTAAAGGTTGGTTTAAAAATAAAAATGGTATGGAAGCGACCATTACATTTGGGAAAAACAGGTGTCTAAAAAGGGTAGTTTGGTTATTCGTTGATTTAATAGGTAAATTTTAAATTGGGGATTTAAGTTAAGATAATTTTAAAAATAAAATTTTTCAGCAAGGGGCCCCTTTAAAAAATAAAAAATTGTCCCCTCCCCAAAAAAACGACGGGAGTAAATAGGTTTGAGCCAGTTTTGTTTTGTGGTGGGAAAAAAAAAGCAGGGAAAATGAAAGGGGGAAAGTGGGAAACCCCTAAACAACCCCGTTGTTTGGGGGTATAGATCTATATGAAAATAAAAGAGTGGTGGGTTTCAAAAAAGAGTAATTTTTTTTTAAAAATCGTTTTGTTTAAAACCCAAAATTTTCAAGGGGGTTTTTTTTTTTGTTTTTTAGTTTTTAATATCCCGTAGTTATTAGAAGGGGGACATTAGTGAAAAAAACGATTCCACGTCAAAACTTTCCCCTATGAGGGTTGTTTTGGGTCTAGGGATGTGATTTTTTTAGCCAAAGGGTGTGGGAAAATCAATGGGATAAATCATTGGAAGTTAAAAATAAATATGGGAAACCCAAACTTAGCAGTATTTAGTCAAAGGTTGCCAAAGATTTAAATGAGGGTCTCAGAGGAATATTTTTGTTTTTGTACCCTTTTTTGGGGGACCATAAAAGTATCCAGGTTGGGAAGGCAAAAATACCTTGGGTTTATAATTAGCGGTGTCCATTCCCCTGACTATTACCCAGGTTTGGTTTGTTTAATATTTTTTTCCAAGTTTTTTTTGTTTTGGTTTTTTTTTTTCCAAATATATATACTTTTTTTGCCTTAAAACTTACCTTTTGTATTTCTTTCCCAATTTTTTTTTTTCCCAATTTTTGTTTGGTTTTTTGATTCTTTGTTAATTTTTGGGGACCCTCCTAATGAATATTTTTTCTGTTGTCTATATGTAATATATTTTGTTTTAATATTTTACATTTTAAAATATATATATACCCTAATATACATATATACATATATAATATATATGATATATATATAAAATAAAATATATAATATATACATACACACCAAAACACACACACCCCACAAAACACCCCACACACACACACCCCACACCACACACACACACACACACACATATATATTATATATTTATATATAGATATTAATATAATATAAAAAATACATATATACACACAAAAAAACACATATATATATGTTATATAATGTAATAATATATTATAAATATATTATATATATATATAACCCCCCACACAACATATATATATATATAAAATAAAATATATATTTTAAAATTTTATATATATTATATATATATAAATATATATATTAAAATTTTTATATACATTAACCCCCCCCACACACACACAAAACCCCCCCCACACACACACCACAAAATATATATAATTTTTATATTAATATTAAAAATATTAAAATATATATATGTAATATATAATTATATATAAAGTATAATATTATTATATATAATATATATATATATATATATATTGTATAATATATATATATTTAAAAATATGTATATATTATATTTTATATATATTTCATATTATTTTATATTATATACAATAATTTTTTATATATTTATATATAAAATTAGAAATTTTATATATTTATGTATATATATATATTTTATAAAATATATATATATATATATATATAATATATTTTATAAAGTAAAATATAGGGAAAAATATATAAAGTATAATATTTATATATATTTTATATGTTTTAAAAAATATGTTAATATATGTAATATATGTATATATAATATATATATATATTATATAATATAATATGGGATAATATGTTTTTTATATAAAATTTTATATATATATATATATAATATATATATATATAATTAAAAATAATATATATAGTACAGGGCTTACCCCAAATGGGGGGTTTTTCCGGGTCCAGGGCCTGAGTGGGTGAAAACGGGGGGCCCCCGGGTCCAGGGGAAAATTTAATCCAAAACAAATAAAGTTTGCAATACATTAAACAGCAAATATATTCTTCCCAATTTGAAAAATCTCCATTTCAGTAATTTCCAAGAGAAAAATATCCAAGTATTGTTACATTTTTTTGATACAAAAATTTTTTTTCTTTTTTATCATAAAATTAAACTTTTTTATTTTGTATAAATTACTCCCAAAGGGGGTTGGGAAAGTGAAAAATTAAATAAAAATGATATAAGGACACTATAGACACACATTCATGTGTGTTAACAACAAGTATTGTAATATTTTCACTGGTTTATAGAATTTCCCCGGGGAACTTTTTGATTTTTTTTGGGCTTTTAATTCTGCCCTTTTTTTTAAAACTTTTTTTAAACGTATATATTTTGTATATATAAAATATAATATATATATATATATATATAATATAATAAATATGTATATATTTTTTATACATATTTTCAAAATACCCCAAAAACCCCACACACCCCACACACACACACACACACACACCCCAACCCACAAACAACACACACCCCCACACCACACACACACCCCACAAAACACCACAACATTATATTTTATAATATATATATATAATATATTAAAACAAAATTTTATATATATTTTATATAATA
>NC_051423.1:18815522-18818435 GCF_015228065.2 Penaeus monodon | reverse complement strand
TGAATTTTAAAGAAGAAACCCCAATAAAAATTTAAACCAAAAATGCCTTCCTTTTTCCTTTTTTTTTTTTTCCCCCCCCCCTTCCCCCTTTTTATTTTTTCCCTTTTCCCTTTTTTTTTTCCCCTTTTTCCTTATTTTTTTTCCCCCCTTTTTTTTTTTTTTTTTTAAAATTTTTTTTTTTTTTTTTTTTTTATCCCCCAAAACCCCCCCCCCCCCCCAACAAAACCCCCCATTATTAATGTTTTTAAATTTTTTTAAAAAAAATTTATATATGGAATCCCTTACCCCTTTTTAAAATAATGAAAAATATTTTTTTTTTTTCTTTTTAAAATTTTTTTTTTTTTTTTTTTTTTTTTTTTTTTTTTTTTTTTTTTTTTTTTTTTTTTTTTTTTTTTTTTTTTTTTTTGTTTTTTTTTTTTTTTTTTCCTCTTTTTTTTTTTTCCTTTTTCTTTTTTTTTTTTCTTTTTTCTTTTTCCCCTTTTTTTTTTTTTTTTTTTTTTTTTCTTTCGTTTTTCTTTTTTTTGTTTTCCTTTTTTTTTTCCTTTTTTTTTTTTTTTTTTTTTCTTTTTTTTTCCCCCTTTTTCCCTTTTCCCTTTCCCCCCCCCCCCTTTTTTGGGTCCCCCCTTTTTTCCCCTCTCTCTCCTCCCTTTTTTTTTCTCTCTTCCTCTCCTCTCTCTTTCCCCTTTTTTTCCTCTCTCTCTCTCCCTTTTTTCCTCTCTCTCTCTCTCTCCCCTCCCCTCTCTTCTCTCTTTCTCTCTCCTCTCTCTCTCTTTTTTCTCTTCCCCCCCCACCCCTTTTCCCCTTTCCCCCCCCCCCCCTTTCCCCCCCCCCCTTTCCCCCCCTTTTTTTTTTTTTTCCCTTTCCCTTCCCCTTTTTTTCCTTTTTCCCCTTTTTCCCCCCCCCTTTTTTCGGGGTTTTTCCCTCTTTTTTTTTTTTTTTCCCCTTTTTTCTTTCTTTTTCCCCCCAATTTTTTCCCTTCTTTTTTTTTTTTTCTCCCCCCTTTTTTTCTCTTTTTTTGGTCTTTCCCCCTTTTCCCCCTTTTTCCCCCCCCTTTTTTTTTTTTCTCCTTTTCCCCCCTCCCCCCTTCCCTCTCCTTTTTTCTTTCTTCCCCTCTTTTTTTTTGCTTTCCCTTTAATTTTTCTTCCTCCTTTTTTCTTCCCTTCTCTTCCCCCCCCCCATTTTTTTCCTTCCTTTCTTTCCTCTTTCCCCCCCCCCTTTCCTTTTTCCCCCCCTTTTTTTCCCCCCTTTTCCCTTTTTCCCCTTTTTTTTTTTTTTCCCCTTTTCCTGCCCCTTTCCCCTTTTTTTTTTTTTTCCTTTTCCCTTTCTTTTTCTTTTCCCTGCTTTTTTCCCCCTTTTTCTCTTTCCCCTCCCCCCCTCCCTTCCCCCCTCTTTCCCCCCTTTTCCTCTCCTTCCCCCCCTTTTCCTCCTTTTCCCCTCCTCCTTCCTTCTCTCCTCTTCCCCCTTCTCCTCTCCCCTTTTCCTCTTTCCCCCTTTTCCTCCCCCTTTTCCCCCCTCTTTTCCTTTCCCCCCCCCTCTCCCCTTTCCCTTTTCCTCTCTTCCCCTTCTCTCCCCCCCCCCCCCCCTCCCCCCTCCCCCCCCCCCCCCCCTCCCTCTTTCTCTCTTTTCCCTGGGGCCTTTTCCCCCCCCCTCTCCCTTTTCCCCTCTTATTCCCCCTTCTCTTTCCTTTTTCCTCTCTTTCTCCCCTTTTTCTTTCTCTCTCTTCTTTTCTTCTTCCCCCTCTTCTCTCTCTCCTCTCTCTCTCCCCCCTCTCTTCCTCTCCCCCCTCTCTCTTTCCCCCTTTCTCTCTCCCTTTTTCTCCTCCCCCTTTTTCTCTCTCTCTCTCCTCCCTCTCCTCTTCCTCTTCTTCCTTTTTTCTCTCCTTCTCTTTTTCTTTTCCCCCCTTCCTTTTCTTTCCCCCCCCCCCCTTTTCTCCCTTTTTTTCCCCCCTTTCCCCTCCTTTTCCCCCTCCCCCTTTTTTTCCCCCTTTTTCTCTTCTTCCTTTTTTAGGATAATATTCTTAGTACAAAAAACAAGAAACAAAACAAAAACACATCTGTAGTTCCGTGGCATGCGTGTGTCTTTGTTTGGTCACGTGACATTTTCCCTTGTGACGTCACGGGGTGGAACGGGGGAGGGGGAGAGTAAATTATATGTATATACGCGTGGAAGTATGTACATATGAGTGCGCTTGTAGGTGTGTGTATATATATATATATATATATGTATATATATAGTATATATCATATATATATTATATAATATATATATATATATATATATATATATATATATATATATATACAATATATATATATATATATATATATTATATATATATATATATTTTATATATATATATATATATTATATATATATATATACATACATATATGCATATACACATATACACATATACATATATATATGGACGGCCACCTTCAGTCGAAGGTTGCCCATGTAACAGGCTCCCTCAAAGGCTATGGGAGTCCACCCTATACAAAACAATCCACTGCCTTGTGGTACTATAAGATGAAAAAAAGTCTTCGGGAGTGAACCCTGAGGAAATATCCAGAGCCGGAGTCCCTCAAGCTGTTCGTTGTCGTTTGCGACCTCGTTCTGGCAGCTCCTGCGACGCCGCTGGTGCCAAACTCTATCAGTCTTCGACGTTCCTTTGGGTCTGTTAGCTACGTGGAGAAGAAAGAGAGCCTGCTGTATGGGCAACAGCTTGCTCCTAACACCATTACATAATTCCCTATTCGGGGGCCAACATGCATTTTTTGTTAGTATTTCTATATAGGTGATATTTTTTTTAAGTCTTCATGACCTGAAAGGAAAACGAGCCATTAGCATTTTTTTTGGGCCTTTCTCAATCCTACCCGGTCCAAACCCCACCACCCCACACAAAAAAACCCC
>NC_051423.1:18811481-18813981 GCF_015228065.2 Penaeus monodon | reverse complement strand
TACTCTGAAAGCAAATATATAGATGGTATATATATAAAACATTATGGGGTAAATTGCAGGCTTTGCAATATGATTCTTAGCAGGGATCTTTCACTCCCTGTCTTTCGGCCTCTTTTCTTTCTGTCTTTTTCTGCTCCCTCTCTCTGTCTCTGTCTCTTTCTCAATCTCTCATTTGGTCTATCTCTTTCTCACTCTTCTCTCTCTCTCTTTCTCTTTCCCACTTTCCCTTCTTCCCTATTTCATTCCGCCCCCAAAATACTGTTCAATATAGAGCGTAATAATCATTCAAGAAATTTTAATAAGGTACCCAGTCTGAGAGGAAGCAAAGAAAACGGAAGGCGTCACCCATCCCAAAAAAGGAAAGCCACCCGACGGGGAAAATAACGGGAAAAAAAAACCCAAAAACAAAGCAGTATTAGGAATTAATTTTTATTGCTAGTGATTTTTTCCAAAAACAGCTTCACGCCAAAAAGGCAAAACCCCTTTTTTTCTTTTTTGAGGCAGTAGGCGGGGGAAGGAGACGAGAAGAACGCCTCGCTGTTCCTTCCCCCACCAAAACCCACCCCCCCCCACCCCCCGTCCAGTCAAGAAGGTGTCCCACTCCACGCCGCCCACCAACGCCCACACAACGCCTGTGGGAGGAAGAGGGGTTGGGAAAATTTTATTCAACCGTTTTACCCTGAAAAAAAAAAATCAAATAAAATTACAATATAAATAGGGTTCTCCTTTTAAAACCCTACAGCTACTATCATTCTACCACTCAACCGTACTAATAAACATCATCTTACCACATTTACTATCTACCAAATATTTATTCATTTTAATCTACTATCAACTATCTCAACCAAATTTAACAAGCAAACCTACCACACTTTACAATAAAACCCCTCCCCCCAAATTTTTTCCCTCCTCTCCCAAACGCAACCCAAATTTGACCTATTTTAACCCCCTCTGACCTCGTTTTAAAAACCTTGCTGATAGCCGGGGTAACCCCGGAGGAATAAAACCCCCTCACGAATCAATGAAACTAAAAACTTCCTTTTTCCCCTGAAATTAAAAGGGGGGCTTAGGGGTGCAAGGGACACGGGTGCAGGGGGTTTAAAGGGTGTAGTGTGATCTAAAGCATGGAAAAAGGGATAGTGATGTTAATTTACAAATAATGATTAAAAGCATAATGCAAATTTAAAGTAAAAGATAATTGTATAAGAAATATGCTAATTTAGAAAAAAATAGTTTTTAGTATAACAAAAATGATAATTATAAATAAAAGAACGTAAAAATAAGTTATAGTAAAAATAAAACTGTAATCCCAAATGCTGAAAATAATGTAAAAATGTTAAATGATAATGATATAATAAAGGAAATAATAAATTAAATAATATAAATAAAAAATAAAAATAATAATAAATAATAAAAAAATTATTATTATTTTTATAATGATATATCATAATTAAATATGCTGTAAAATAATACAATATTATAAAAAATAATGTAGTATATGTGTGAGTATTTTATAACATATCTGCCCAAAAAAGGTTTTTTCTCTGGCTGTAACAACAACAAGATTTCACCTGTACATAAAATTTTTGCTTTTTTTTTTTTCACTCAGCTTTTCCCGAAGCAAAAAAGAAAAAAATCGTTTTTCCAGAAAAAAGAAAAAAATTACAAACAGAAAAAATCGAAAGGGGGAAAACCAATGCGGGTGTTAAAATTTCTGTATTTCCCCAAAAGTACTGAGGGAAAAGGGAAAAAGAGAGGGGAAGAGGGGGAAGAAGAGGAGAGAAGGGGAGAAAGAGTGTGTATAGAGAAAAAGAAAAAAAAAAGGAGGGGGGGGTAAGTGGTGGAGAAGGAAAGAGAGAGGAGGAGGAAGAGGGAAAAGAGAAGAGAGAAAAAGAAGAGAGGGGGAGAGGGGGGAAGAAAGAGAGGAAAAAGAGGAGAAGAGAGAAGAGAAAGAGAGAGATGGGGGGAGGGGGGTGGAGAAAAAGGGAGAGAGGAGAGGAGAGAGAGGAGAGAAGAGGAAGAGAGAGAGAGGAGAGACTCGAGAGAGAAGAGAAGAGAAGATGGGGGCGGGGTGGTGGGAAAGGAAGGGGAGGGGGGGAAGAGAAAAGAGTGGGGGGGGGGGGGAGGGAGTGGGGTGGGGGGGGAAGAGGAGGGGGAGGGAAAAATGGGTTTTTTTTGTGTGAGAGAGAGAGAGAGAAGAGAGAGAGAGAGAGAGAGAAGAAGAGGAGAAAGGAAAGGAAAAGAGAGAAAGAGAGAGAGAGAGAGGAGGGGAAGAGAAGGGAAAAGGAAAAAGGGGAAAAAAAGAAAAAAAAATAAAGCAATAGAAAAAAGAAAAAAGAAAGGGAAATTCACAGAGAAAAAACTCAGTAAATGACGAAAGAGAGACGCAACCCGAGTGGTGTTGGTGGGGCTTAAAAGTAACAGGGCAGGGTAAGTTCTCAAGACCACACCAGTAATCTCGACCGCCCACTAAATGCACGCCCGCGCTTAATACATACCT
>NC_051423.1:18806481-18808981 GCF_015228065.2 Penaeus monodon | reverse complement strand
ACGAGATAACACACCCTACCAAAGAGAGAGAACCCCCCACCCCTCTTCCCTCCTTATAAAACAACAACAACAACAACAACAACAACAACATCAATAACAACTCACGCGAGGAGCAAGAATATCAGCGTCACAAGCCCTCTGAGAGAATGGTGAGCCGGAACCGGGCGCCGTTCGCTCATACTGTGGTAAGGCGACGGTCTGCCTTTACTGCTCGAGGACTCCACCTGCGGGAAAGACGTGGGCGGAGTCACCTCGGAGAAAGAGCGAAGGGGGCGGGGCGTGACCTACGGCAGGAGATTGGCAGTTAGGTGATCCTTTATTTATCTATTTTATTTGTTTATCTATTTGTTTTTTAATTAATAACTGATGCAAGAGATGATAATGATGATGAATTTAATGGTGGTGAAAACAGAGGTTGATGATGATGAATAAATATAATGGTAATGATGATTAACATGAGTAATGGATAATGATAATAAAAATGATAATGACAGTAATAATTAATAACAATGGTAATGACAATAATAATCAATAATATTGATAAACACAATATTGATGAATAAAAATTACAATAATAATAATAACAATAATAAATTATCAAAATAATGATAATAAAAATATTAATAAACACTACTACAACTACTAATAATGAAGATGATATAATAAACGGAATTTTTAAAAGGTGACTAGTAACTTTAAAAGTTAATAGTTAATAGGTAGCTTGATAACCAGTGACAAGAAAATAAATTCCCTAAACAAGTCAATGATTTATACTTGGATTTCATACATAATTGCAAATAAGTAAACAAGTAAAGTTTTTTTTTTCAACTTCAACAATTATTATCATTATTTAATCATATATATTTAATTATTTTAATCAATCTTAAATATCGTTTTATCATTAACTTTTTTCTAAACTTTTATCATTATTAATACTATTATCATTTTCATTTTCGAAGAAGTTTCGACTTGTAACCAACGCACAGAAGTTGCGTCTTATACTCATATATCCTAGATGGGTTTCATTACCTCCCAGAAAAGGCTGGAATTATCCCAGATGGGGTAATTAAACCCTAATTGCCGACCCTTGACCTACAGAACGGTCGGTGGTGGTTGTATGTTGAAAGTATGTTGCTATGTGGAAGGATGTGCACAGTGAGATTAACATTCGTGTGTGTGTGTGTGTGGATGTTATGCATGCGTGTACATTGAGGTATACTTCGGTAAACATACATACAAGCTCATAAACACACATACACACACAGACACAAACAAATGCAAACACACAGACACAAACTCACAAACATACAGACACAAAGAAACACATAGACATAAGCTTACAGACATAAGCTCGCAAGCACACACATACACATGCACACACAAACAAACACAAGCAAACACGAACTCACACTATTACAAACACACACAAACTCACACACACACACTTATACACAAAAAACATACATTCATAATTGTATATCGTATAATAATGCAATATTGAATGATTCTGAAGCTTAAGAAAAGAAAAATCGAAAGACTCACGCAGCGCAAAAAAACACAAAAAAAACACAACAACAAAACACACACAAACACACACACACACACACACACACACACACACACACACACACACACACACACACACACACACAACTCCACCCTCTCCCACAAACCTTTTTCTTCGCAAATAATCTGAGAATCACAGATAAAACGGCGCCGCATCTGGCCGCCCACACTACCACGGTGACGATATAGAGCGAGACGCCCAGAACGGAGTACATGACGGTTGTCGTCCGCCCGCCCATCGTCGCCGCCTCGATGCTGCCACCTGTTGGCCGAAAAACGAACTATCGGTTGTGTTTGAGGAAGAGAGAGAGAGAGAGAGAGAGAGAGAGAGAGAGAGAGAGAGAGAGAGAGAGAGAAGAGAGAGAGAGAGAGAGAGAGAGAGGAGTTAGTGGGGGGTGGATGAGGAAGGAGGGAAGGAGAGAGGGAGGGAGGAGAGGGGAGAGGGAGGGAGGAGAGGGTAGAGGAAAGGGGGGGAGGGGAGGGAGTTGAGGGAGAGGGAGGGAGGGAGAGAAGGTGAAAGAGGGAGGTGAGGGTGAAGGAGAGAGAAAGAGAGGTATCTTTTTAAATGAATCTATCAATTTTTTTTTATTTCAATCAGTCTTATCTTTTTTATATAATTTTTTTTATACCAATCAATATATCTTTTTATCCCGATCTATCTTTTTTTACTATATATATATATATATATATATATATATATTAATATATATATATATATAATATATTTATATTATATATATTATATATATATAATATATAATTATTATTATAGATTTTATACACGAAATAACACCCACCAATCTTCACCAATCTATCTTTCTATACCAATCTACCCACCTTTCTTACGTCACTCCATCTATCTTTTTAAATCAACCTATATATATTCCTTATCTCTCTCTCTAAAAGAAATCACACCCACCGATCGTGGACACAA
>NC_051423.1:18788981-18791481 GCF_015228065.2 Penaeus monodon | reverse complement strand
ATATATATATATATATATATACTAATCTATCTATCTATTTGTGTGTGTGTGTGTGTGTGTGTGTGTGTGTGTGTGTGTGTGTGTGTGTGTGTGTGTGTGTGTGTGTGTGTGTGTGTGTGTGTGTGTGTGTAATGTAATCGTAGTGATTGAGCTATGTCGTCACAAGCTCATCTTTCATTCACTTGTCTACGTGTCTTTATAAATACGTTAACAACAATTACAATAATAATTATGATGATGATGATGATGAAAATGATAATAATAACAATAATAATAATAATGATAACGATAATAATAATAAATTATAATAATTAAAAAATATATAATAATGATAATAATGATAATAATAATAACAATAACAATAATAATAATAATAATAATAATAATAATAATAATAATAATGATGATAATAACGATAATAATGATAATGATGATGATGACAAATAATAATCAAAAGTGTTGATAAAGATAATAATGTTGTTGGTAATAATGAAAAAATAACAACAATAATGATGATGACAATGATAAAAATGATAACAATAATGATAATTATAACTAATGATAATGATAGTAATAATAATAATAATAATAATAATATAATAATAATAGTATGAATAATAACAACAACAATTATAATAGTAATAATGATGATGAAGATTCTACATTTGATAACGACTGTGATAATAACATTAGTGAACAACAAGAACAGTAACTATAATAATGAACATGGATAATAAAAATAACAATGATAACACCAATAACACTGATGACATGGATGATGGTAATTAACATAATACTATTGACAGTGATAATAAAAACAACATTGACAAAATAATGCTAATGAAAATGAAAAATAATTTTGATATGGATGTTAATAAATCTTTAAGATATTCATAATATTACTGAAATAGAAGGAAAATATAACAGCGTTAGTGGTAATGGCGATGGTGCTAACAGTAAAAAGAAATATGGTGATAATGGTTATGGTAGTAATGGTAGTAAAAAAAAAAAAAAAAAAAAAAAAAACGCTACAAATGAGGATTAATTCAAAACGATGTACATATTTATTTTTCTTTTCATTTTTCAGAAGTACATTCCCTTGAGATCGGGTGAGAAAATTCCCGAGAAATATCTATAAATATCTAGTCAGGTTTTTGTATACATAAATAAACATACATGCCTATATATAGACAGTAACTCTGACACACACATATAAACTTTTACACAAATTTTGATGCAAATGCTTTTACCCTTGCTATTTTATTTTTCTATATTTATTTATTTATTTATCATTATCGTTATTATATATATATTTATATATATATATATATATATTTTATATATATATATATATATATATATATATATTACATATACATATATATATATATATATATATGTATATATATATATATATATATAATATATATATATATCTTTTTTTTTCTCTCCTCTCTCTCTCTCTCTACCCCCCCTCTCTCTTTCTTCTTCCCTTGCAGCCATTTCTCTGTCTGTCTGTCTGTCTGTCTGTCTGTCTGTCTGTCTCTCTCTCTCTCTCTCTCTCTCTCTCTCTCTCTCTCTTTCTCCCTCTCTCACCATGACTTGATAAACTAATTTAAAATCTGAAACCATCCATAAAACTTCAAACCATCAGTGAAACTGGCAACCACAGATCGGCAGTTGCCAACTAGTATTTTTATCGAGACCTAAAGTAACTTGAGGTCATCAACCTGGCAATATAATGCTCTATGAACTCCAGTAACTCATTTCAGTCAATACCCAGGCTAAAGTACTAACGCATATATTCCAGTTAATAAAACGAGATGTGTAATCTAGCCACTTTGTAACGTATTGCCACCTAGACCACTCAAAGAGCTCATTTAGCAAGGCAAATAGGAAAAGATTATATTTCACTTTTGATAATAACCTAAGCTATAAATACAACATATACATCACATCGAAAAATAAACATAAACATACGGTGTGCTGGAACTTGCCATACGTACTCTGAAATTCGCCCTAGAAACGTATTAACTAATATATTATTTACTTGTTCATGGCCATTTAACATATGATAATAGAGTGTGAGTTAGAAATATAACCAAGAAATCGAGACTAATGAAACTATAGTTCTTAAAAACAACTCTTGAATTGTACCCTAAAGTGTATACTTTCAACCTTTTAACCGTCCATCACATTCAAAAATATTTTCATACGAGAAAGCATGATGGCACATTACACCTACATATAAACCTATATAAAGACACACACACACACACACACACACACACACACACACACACACATACACACACACACACACACACACACACACACACACACACACACACACACATGCAGCTCATGTTCCCTCTTGTACGTTCATTTCTCTGTTAAAAAGGGATCACATAACCCACAAGACAACAAAATAAAGTTGCGGGGTAAAACTCTACGGTCTGCGGTTGCCACATTTCACTTACTGTGCCCCCCCTTTTTTTTT
>NC_051423.1:18773981-18783981 GCF_015228065.2 Penaeus monodon | reverse complement strand
AGAGCGAAGAGGGGACGAGCACAGGCCATGAAGCAGGCAAGGGGACGGCGGGGGGAGGGGGGCAGAGGAGGGCCAAAGGGGGCAAAGGGGCAAAGGGGAGGGGGAAGCGGGGGCAACGACTCTTTGTCCCGCTGCACCTTCGACGGCAGCGTCGGAGGCGCCGCAGCACAGATTGATCTAAACTTGCGAGTCTCACCTGAGAGAAGATGAAGGCCCCCAGCACCAGGTAGGAGAGCAGCAGGACCAGGATGAGCAGGTGCAGGGGCAGCAGGAGCAGGGAGCCGCTTCCCGCCGTCCTGACCTTGGAGCAGCAGCCGCTGCAGCAGCCAGTGCTCCTCATCTTGGGCTTGACGGGGTCCGGCAGCGAGGTCGTGGCCATGGGCGG
Source organism: Penaeus monodon (assembly GCF_015228065.2). Taxonomy (NCBI): domain Eukaryota; kingdom Metazoa; phylum Arthropoda; class Malacostraca; order Decapoda; family Penaeidae; genus Penaeus; species Penaeus monodon. The sequence continues at coordinate 18,783,596 of NC_051423.1, read as the reverse complement.
GGCCCTCCACACCGCCCTGCCGTGGGCGTCGGCGACGGAGGCGTTGAGCAGCGGCCGCCTCACCGAGTTCTTGGAGGGCACGTACTTGCGGCTCTTAGGGGACGCCCCCGACTCATGGCGGTGCCGCCGGGGCTTGTGGTGGCGCGGCGCGGCCTGGCGACCCAGCACGGAGGCCAGGCTCGGCACGTTCACGTTGTTGTACAGGGCCAGCGAGGCCTCGGAGCCGTCGGAGGGGCTGCTGGCTTCGGCGCCGCTCACGGAGGCACTGACGCTGCCCGCGCCCACCGCCCGCGCGCCGCTGTCCGCCTTCGATTGCGCCGCGTCCACCTCGGGCAGCCGCGGCCTCAGGTGCACCGTCCTGCGGATGCGCTGCCGCCGCTTCGCATCCAGGTACGTCGGCTCCCGCTTCAGGATCTGGGCGCTGCTCAGGCGCCCGTTGCCGCCCCCAAAGCTGCGGGCCACCGACGGCAGCGACGCCGCCGACGCCCGCAGCAGGCGGCCCGACTCCGACACCACGATCACCGACGCGCCGCCGGAGGACTTGGCCCGCAGCGAAGGGCGCTCATCGCGGGACTCCCGGCGCTCCCAGCGCTCCTCGTGGGCGGCGTCGCGGGCGGCCTCCACGTGGCTGCTCATGACGTCACTTCCGGCTCTCCTGGAATGTGTTTTTGGGTCGCGTTAACATCGCTAAGCGTAAGCCATGGGCATAAATTTTATCATTCCACGCCCGTGTACACACACACAAACAAACACCCTTCGTGTCCACGCCCACACAAAGCACACGGACACAAACAAACACACGCACGTGAAACTAGGAAGCCAGGGACGCGTTCGGCCGCACTGACTGTCACGCAACCGGACACGCGTGCACGCAACCGGGCACGACAAACATAAACATTTAGGTATACGTCCTTACGTACTTAACAGGAATGCGTTGGCTTTTACGCAGAGATAAAGGTAATGAAGAGTTACAGATTTTTACTCATGATTCATAGATACTCATCATTTAATAGATGTTTACCCATGATTTATCATTATTCATGAGTTATAGATCTTTACTCATGACAGTACTTACCCATGAGTTCTAGATTTTTTACACAAGATTTTTACTCATGACATATACAGTAGTTATTCATCGGTTACTAATGTTCATTCATGAGCTATTGATGGTTATTCACGATTTATAGAAACGCAGTTGGTCGTTCAAGCAGATTTTCTTTACTTTCGGTGGATATTCACATGTCTGTTTACGAATAAGATTCAGGGTCATTTTTCTTCCTCTTATCATTAATACTTCCAAGAATCGTGTATAATGCCACCATAATTTTGTGGTATTTTGAGTCTATGTAATGTAATGCACGTTCAGTTATTTCGTATATGCTTTCGATCACACGACAAATAAATAAATGAATAAATAAATAAATCCATCTTAAACCACAAAACACGACCTTTATCATACTAATCACTCAATATCAATACAACACAATGCAATACAGAACTACATCTTTCTTCAGTCTATCCAAAAATAAGTTACCAACACGTTTTCTCTCATTCAATTTCCCGTTTTCTATGACAGAACACGTGCGTAATATCACCCATTTTTAATACACTTGTGACAACGCCATCCCTCTCACCCTTCCGGCCTTAATGATCGCCTCCACATGCTAGAAATTATCCTAATTAAGGGTATAATTTATCAGGTCATTAATTATTACACGGAAGGTACCTTTATGAGAGAAGGGAGCTGGGCGAGGGTTGTAGTGGGGTTGCCTATTGTCGTATTTTCCAAGATTTTGTTTATATTCTCTTTTATTCGGTTTTTTTCCCTCTGTGTCTTTCTTTATTCGTCTTGTATTGCTTTTTTTTTGTCTTTATTAATTTTGTCTTTTGTAGCTTTTATCCGGTGTTTTCCTGTTTCTCTTTTTATTGCTTTTGTCTTGTGTATATTATTTTATTTGTTATTTTTTTCTCTCTCCTTATAATTTTTATGTCTTGTGTCTCTTGTTTATTTTTTGTGTTTTGTCTTTTATTTTTATTTATTATCTCTTTATCTTATTTTTAATTTTCGTTTTAATTCGTCTTTTCTTTGTCTTTTGTCTTTAATTTTTTTTTCTTGTCCTTCATTTTCATTCGTGTGTTTGTCTTATTTTTTTCGTGTTTCTGTCTCTCCCAATTATCATTTTGTCTTTGTGTCTCGCATTTTCTTTCGTGTCTCATTCTTTCATTCTGTCGTTTCTTTAATTTTCGTTCGTGTGTTTTTGCTTCTCTCATTCTCTCTGTCCTACCTTTTTATTTTTCATTCTTCTTTATCTTATCTCTCTTATTTCTTTATTTTTGTTTATCTTTCTTAAATTTCACACACACACCCTCATCCACTCCCCCCCCACCCCCACCCATCCACTCCCTCACCAACTCACCCCCCCCACTACCCACTCCCCCCAACTCCCCCTCCCACCCTGTACCCACCCACCCACTCCCACTCCCCCCAACCCACTTCCTCACCCCCTTACTCCCACCCACCCACACCCACCCATCCACACCCCCACCCACACCCCCACCCACTCCCTCACCCACCCCCACCCAACACCCCCACCCACACAGTAACAGTCACGCAAACCAACATTTACATGCATATAATAAAACTCTTTATGTCGTAAGGAGAAGTATAAATCTTTTCTTCCACAATCTCCCAAAAGCAATATACGATAAGGAGAAATGCAAGAGAGGAGAGAGGAGAAGAGAGAGAGAGAAGAAAAAGGCAATGAGAAGGATAAGGATGATAATAACGATGATAATGATGATGATAATGACGAGGAAGAGGATGAATATGATAATGGTAATAGTAATAACGACAATAATAGTAATGATAATGATGATAATAATAATGATAATAATAATAATAATGATGGTAATAATAATGATAGGTATAATGATAACAATAATGATGATAATGATAATGATAATAATATCAATGATAATGGTAATAATAATGATAAAGATAATGATATAACAAAAAACAATAACAACAAAGTTGTAATAGTAGTTGTAGAAGTGCTTGTAGTTTGATAGTAACAACGATGATTAAAAAAATAAAATAAAAATTAAAATAAAATCCGATAACGATATAATGAAATCGATAAACAGATAGAATAATGATAACGATAATGATAGTAATATAGAAATTACCAGTGTAGATAATAATAATAATAATGTAATAATAATAATAATAATAATAATAATAATAATAATAATAATGTAATAATAATGATAATAATAACAATAATGATAATAATAATAATAATGATTATCCTAAAGTTATTGATAATGGCCATGGTAAGAATGTCATCATTACCAATAATAATGACAATAATGATAACAGAATATCGATATAGTAATAACAACAATAAACAGGGCAAGAATGATAATGACCTAGAAATTAATGACAAATATAATTATAAGGATAAGAATGATGATCCTTGTGAGTAAGAATCAGATAGAAAGATAATGATAGAGAGATAATGACAATAATAAAGACGAGTCAGTAACAAATATTAATAATAAATGGTTATAATAACAATCACAACAATAATTTTACGAATAAGAACAACAAAAACAGGAAAAAAAACAAGAGAAATAAAGAAAAGAGAAAATATAAGAAAAAGAAGAAGAAGAAGAAGAAGAAGAAGAAAAAAGGAAGAAGGAGAAGAAAAAAGGAGAAAAGATGAAGAACAAGAAGAAGTAAAACAAAAAGAAGAAGACTATAAAGAAGATGAAGAAAAGGAAGAAAAAATAAGAAGAAAATGAACGAGAAAAGGAATAAGAAAAAAAAAGAACAAGAACAAGAAGAGGAAAAGAAAAAAATAGAAGAAAAAGAAGAGGAAGAAGACAGAATAGCAGAAGAAAGAAGAGAATACAACGTGATCGATTATTGACACCATATTGACAAAGTCTGTCGCTGAGTGTTTACTTCGTCGCTTCACCTTTGTGGAAAAGAGAGAGAGGGAGAGAGAGAGAGAGAGGGAGAGAGAGAGAGAGAGAGAAGGAGAGAGAGAGAGAGAGAGGAGAGAGAAAGAGAGAGAGAGAGAGAGAGAGAGAGAGAGAGAGAGAGAGAGAGAGAGAGAGAGAGAGAGAGAAGGCGGTTGAGGGAGAGAGGGAGAGAGAAAGGGGGAGGGAGATAGAGAGAGAGGGAAGGGGGAAAGGAAGAGCGGATTGAGGGAGAGAAAGAGAGAGAGGGAAAGGGAGAGAGGGGGAGGAGGGAGGGGAGAGGAAACGGGAGGGAAAGGGGGTGGAGGGAGGGAGTGGAGGGAAGTAGATGGAAGGGTGGAGAGGGAGAAGGGAGAGGGGTGGAGGGAGAAGGAGAGAAAGGGGGGTAGAGAGGAAGGGGGAGAGGAGTTGAGGGAGGGAGAGAAGAGGAGAGAGACGAAGAGGAGTAGAAGGAGGAAGAGGGAAGGGAGAAATTATTATCATTATTCTTATTATGGTCATTATTTTTATAATCATCATTATTAATATTATTACCATCATTATTGTTACCTTTAACATTATTATCATTATTATTATCATCATCATTATTATTATCATTATCATTATTATAACAATTATTATTAATATTATTGTTATTGTTGTTGTTATCATTATCATTACCTTTATATTTTTATCATTATTACTGCTATTTTTATCATCATTATGATAACACTAACATCATCAATATCGCCATCACCATTAACATCATCGTCATTAACATCACAGTCATCATTATCACCATGATAATAGTTACTACTCACTACTATCATTATCATCACTATCATCATCATTACCATCGTTCTTATCATAATCATCATCGTTATCATCATCATTATAGTTACTGCTATCACCATCATTCTATCATTATCATCACTATCATCATCATCATCATATTAGCATCCTTGTCATAATTGTTACCATCAGTATAGTTAACACTGTCATTATCATTATCATCCTTATCACCATTATCATCAGCATCCCTTTCATATCAACAATGTCATCACAGAAATAAAAAAAATCACACGTAAGAACTCTTAATAAACATATAGGTATTTCTTTTTCTCAAAAGACCTTTAAATCTTGAAGGTAAAGGGTATCTAAAAATATATATGTGTGAAGAAAAAACGAAAAAACGAAAAAACTAAAAAAAAAAGAAAGAAAGAAAAAACGAAAAATAAAATAAAATAAAAGAAATTGAGTTTGTAAAGATTTCTACTCAATAACATTTTGTCTCCCCCCCCCCACCACTGTCACCCCCCTCAGGTTCCCCCCTTTTTATTCATTTCGTTTTTTGCTTTCCTTCTTTTTTTCTTTCCTTCTTTCTTTCTTTCTTTTTGCCTTTCTTTCTTTCTTTATTCCTTGCTGTCTTTCTTTCTTTCTCTTATTTATTTATGTCTTTCTTTCTTTCTTTCTTTCTCTCTGTCTTTCTTTCTTTCTGTCTTTCTTTCTTTATCTATTTCTGTCTTTCTTCTCTTCGCTCAATCTCCTTTCTTATTTATGTTATTTTTTTCTTTTTCTTTTTCCTTATTCTTTTTCCCTTAACTTCTTTACCCCCCACTTCACATATACTTACATTTATTTATTGATCTATCTATTTATATACATTTATTTATCTATTTACATTTATTTTTATTCACTTCAGAGTTACCCTCTTACCCCCTCCCTCTCCTTTCCCTAACCCCCCCTCCCTCTCCTTTCCCTAACCCCCCCCTCCCCCCTAAATCCCATAAACTTCCCTTTTTTCATTTTCCTATTTTTTCTTCTTTCTTGTCTTTTCCCTTAACCTAAAGTCCTTTTTCCCCTTCTCCCCCAACGCCTTCCTTCACCCTCTCTCTCTCCACCTCTCCCTTCTCCCCTCTCTCTCTCCCCCTCTCCCTTCTCCCCTCTCTCTTTCCCCCTGTCCCTTCTCTCCTCTCTCTCTCTCCCCCTCTCTCTTCCCCCTCTCCCTTCTCCCCTCTCTCTTTCCCCCTCTCCCTTCTGCCCCTCTCTCTTTCCCCCTTTCTCCCTTCTCTCTCTCTTTCCCCCTTTCCCTTCTGCCCTCTCTCTTTCCCCCTCTCCCTTCTCCCTCTCTCTTCCCCCTTTCCCTTCTGCCCTCTCTCTTTCCCCCTTTCCCTTCTGCCCTCCCTCTCCCTTCTTCTTTTCTCTCTCTAAATTCTTCCTTTCCCTTTCTCTAACCTCATCACCCCTTCCCTTCCCCCTCTCTCGCCACCCCCTCCCTTTAACCTTTCCTTTCCCCCCTCTCTCTCACCTTCCTCCCTTTCCCCTCTCTACTACCTCTCCTTTCCCCCTTCTCTCTCTCCCCTCCCTTTCCCTCTCTCTTTCTCACCCCTTCCTTTCCCTCTCCCTAATCCTATCACCCCTTCCCCTCTCTCCCCAACTCCCTCCCCCAATCCTTCGCTCCCCCTCTCTCTCCCCAACCCCTCCCTTCACCTCTCCCCAACCCTCTTCATTTTCCTCTCTCCCCAACCCCCTCCTCTCCCCAACCCCCTCCCTTCCCCTCCCTCAATCCTTCCCTTCCCTTCATCTCCTTAACCCCCCTCCTTTTCCCTCCCACAAGCCTCCCCCTCTCTCTCCAACCCCTCCCTTCTCTTCGTGTTTCCACCCCACTCCCACTCCCACTGACACCCACCCCCATCAACTCCCTCACCCCCCTACCCCCCACCCATCCATTTCCTCACTATCTCATCCCCCCCTATCCACTCCCCCCTACCCACTCCTCCCTACTCACTCCCCCCTACCCACTACCTAGTCCCTTCCCCTCCCCCAACCCTTCCCTTCCCCCTTCTAACCTCCTGACACGCAATGGCAAAGGGGAGGGAGCGTGGGTGTAAAAAAAAAATAAAAAAGAAGAAGAAGAAGAGGAAGAAGAAGAAAACAAAACTTGAGGGAACATGAAATGAAATTAATAAAGAGATTAATTTTGATTTTGAAGACTTTATTCATGATATTTTGAAAAAAAAAAAAAAAAAACTCATGCAGTTTATATTTATGTCTAGGCATAATTGATTATAAAAAGTATGCATAGGGATGATTGCTGACAAAAATTATGTAAAGGTATATCTGATGATAGAATATTAGCTTAAAATTTAAATTGATCGTAGGAAAACGTACCTAATTTGTAATAATAAAAATCATTGGCTGAAGAGAGAGAGAGAGAGAAAGAAAGAGAGAGAGAGAGAGAGAGAGAGAGAGAGAGAGAGAGAGAGAGAGAGAGAGAGAGAGAGAGAAGAAGAGAGAGAGAGAGAGAGAGAGAGAGAGAGAGAGAGAGAGAGAGGGAGATTGTCATTGAAAAATAAGTCAAAATACGACATAAAAAAAAAAAAAAAATAGACAGATAGCAACAGTATTGTAAAATCAATTTTTTTGTTGTTGAAGTTAAGCGATATGCAGAGATATTGTGTTTTTTTTATGGCGGGAATATAGATACCTGTTTTGTATATGCGTGACATTTTATCGAAAGTTTATCTGGGAGAGGAAGAGAAATAAAAGAGAAAAAAGACACAGAGAAACAGAAAATCGAGAGGATATGTGTTCGATAAAAGGCGATAAAAGAAGAAGAAAATAAAGCAATGAAATGGTAAACATAAAAGTAAAAATATCAAAGCATATAGCGCCTAGATGTATATAATATAACAAGCCCCTGATATATATTCATTTATAGTTTTCTGGAAGCGTTAGATACATTACATTCATCATCACTTTGTACATAAATTACAGTTCTTAATGATTCTATGATATTATGAATAATTAGACCTAGAACAATTAATATGCATTTGCAAGATTACAAAGAATCTGTAAACTGAATCTGAAAAACAAACAAACAAACTTATCGATTTTTCCATCATTTTTTTTTTTACTTTCATCTCAAAATATTCGCAAACGAACACATAACTTTCCTCTCATATTATTATTATAATTATTTTTAGAATTTCTTTATTGATTCTAAGGTACATCGTAATATACAATCTGCAACAGGGTTTATAGGCACGGTCCCTTAGCAACAATGGGACAAGCAAAATGAAAATCTGAAAATCTAAACCGAAGGAAACGGACACAGCCTTTAATTATATGCATGCATGCAAATTCTCCCTCACGCACTGGCCACGCCCTGCTTCCTCACCCACACATGCAATTTGGGGGGGGGGGGGGGGGGGCTCTGAAATACATATACGCTCGTAGGATAATTTTTTAAAATATTTTTTTTTAGGTTAGGTTAGGGTAGGGTAGGGTAGGGTAGGTTAGGTTAGGTTAGCTTAGCTTAGCTTAGGTTAGGGTAAGTTAGGTTAGGGTAAGTTAGGTTAGGGTAGGTTAGGTTAGGTTAGCTTAGCTTAGCTTAGCTTAGCTTAGCTTAGCTTAGGGTAGAGGTTAGCTTAGGTTAGGTTAGGTTAGGGTAGTTAGCTTAGCTTAGGTTAGTTAGGTTAGGGTAGGGTAGGTTAGGTTAGCTTAGGTTAGGTTAGATTACGTTAGGTTAGGCTTTTTTGTTAGGTTAGGTTAGGCTTTTTTGTACGCTGGCAACCATATCCATTTATTTATCATTTCATCAATATGATTTTTTCTATTATTATTAGTTATTAATTTATTTATTATTATTATTATTATTATTATTTTATTATTATCATTATCATTATCATTATTATTATTATTATCTCTATTTTAATTTTCATTATTATTTTCATTATAATAATCATTGCCATTATCATTCTTACTATCATTATTATTGTTGTTATTATTATTATCGTTATCAGTATTTTCTTAACTCTGGCATTACTGGTCATTTTTATCTTTATTAATTAAGCTTATGTGACATTTCCATATACGATTAAGTGCCTTTTTTACGTGCGGTTAAGTACATTTAATTATCCATTTTATTTACGCTTAAATGCAATTTTTGTTTACACTTGAGTGTTAATTTTTAGCTACATTCAATTACCCCTTTTTACCTTTACAAAAAATTGTTTTTTATATAAAACAAACGTCAAATTTTACTTCGAGTATTTTTTAAGGCTTCGTCTATTCTCATATTTAGATTTTCATTACTGTGAATCATTTATTTTCTATTAATTCTTTTTTTTTTAGCCTTCTGTCTGTTTATGTGTCTCTTCCTGTTTTCCTTTTCTCTATCTCTCTTTCTCCCCTTCGCCTCCACTCCCATTCTCTCTATCCCTCTCCTTTTTTTCTCTTATCTTAACTGTCTCCTCTTTTGGATATTCTATCCTCTTGCTTATCTCTCTCTCTCTCTCTCTCGCTCTCTTCTTCACCTTGCTCTTACTCTTTCTCTTTTTCATTCTCCTTTCGCCTCCCTCCCACTCTCTTTCAGTATATGTTCCTTTTCCCCCCATCCTCTCTCTCTCTCTCTCTCTTTCTCTCTCTCTCCTTCACCCTCCCTCTCCTCTCCACCCCCCACCTCTCTCTCTCTCTCTCTCTTCCTCTCTCTCCTTCACACCCACCCTCTCTCTCTCTTTTTCTCCTTCCCCTCTCCCCCTCCCCCCCCCCCCCCCCCCCTCCGCCTCCTGCCTCGGGTCTTAAGTGACATTCTACCTGACAGCATCATCGTCCTTTTTCTTCGGCTGGTCACTTGAGTGATAGCCTCAT
>NC_051423.1:18758981-18763981 GCF_015228065.2 Penaeus monodon | reverse complement strand
GGAAAGAGGAAAGAGAAGAGGAGGAGGAGGAAGGGAGGGGAGAGTAAGTGGAAAAAAGAGGACTGGAAAGGAAAGGGAGGGGGAGAATAAAGAAAGGGAGGGTGAATGTAAGTTGAAAAGGGAGGGAGAGGGTAAAAGGAAGGAATAATTAGGAAGGGAAAGGAAGGAAAGGAGTAAAGGAACGGAGGATTAGAATAAAGGAAGGGAGGATGAAGGTAAAGGAAAGAGATGACGAAAGTAAAACAAGTGAGCGAAAGGGAGAGGAAGAGTAAAGGTAAGGGATGGAGAGTGTAAAGTTTAGGGAGAAGGAAGATAAAGGAAAAACAGGAAGAGAGTAAAAGGGAGCATAAGAGTAAAGGAAATGGATAGGATTAAGTAAAGATAAAGAGATGAGAGAAGAAGAAATGGAATGGAGGAGAAAAATAACAAGAGAGGGTGGTTAATAAAAATAAAAGAATGAGATAAAAGAAACCAAAATGAATCGGAAGAAAGGAACTGAAGAACAATGATAACACAACCAATCTAAAATTTCCATTTTCGTTAACAAAAAGCGGCCAAATTTTAATTCCAACTTCACAACAAGGTCGACGAAACAGACACGAATCATAAAATAAACAAACGCAGGAGAGAGAGAGAGAGAGAGAGAGAGAGAGAGAGAGGGAGAGAGAGAGAGAAGGAGAGAGAGAGAGAGAAGGAGAGAGAGAAAGAAAAAAAAGCGAAAGAGAAGGAGAGAGAGAGAGAGAGAGAACGAGAGAGAGAAAGAAAAAAAAGCGAAAGAGAAGGAGAGAGAGGGAGAGAAAGCAGATGGAAAGATTACAGCGCAGTAAATAAAGGGAAAAGCTTATAGATGGCATATATGTCAAGGTTTCTGCGGTCAAGGCAACATCAATATGTCATGTGGCGGATTATGAAGTAATTTTTACGGCATATTCCACGTAGTTGTTGTATATCTATCTATCTGTTTATCTATCTATCTATCTATCTATCTGCTTATCTATCTATCTCTCTATCTATCTATATATTTTTTTTTTTCTTTCTTTCTTGCTTTTTTTTTCTCTTTTCCTATTTTCTTTTATTTTCTTTTTTTCTTTTCTTTTTTCTTTTTTTTTTTTTTCTTCTTTCTTTTCTTTTTTCTTTCTTTTTTCTTTCTTTTCTTTCTTTTTTTTCTTTTTTCTTTTTCTTTTTTTTCTTTTTTCTTTTTCTTTTTTTTTTTCATTTTTTGTGTGTTATTGCATGACGAATGAATGAATGGTGAAGGATTCATGAGGAAAAAATATGAATGGATGTTCTTTGTGTACATGAGTGAAGGATTTCCGATGAATAGTGAATGATTTAAAGGTATTTCTCAGGTGTATGGAGGGTTTCCGATGAAGAATGAATGAACATAAGTTGGGATTTCTCGTGTGCTTTTATTCGGTGAATGAACGAGACGTATGTGTGTGTGTGAGTGAGACATATTGATACGCACACACACTCATTCACATTCACAAACACATACACACACACACACACATACACACACACACACACACACATACACACCACACACACACACACACACACACACACACACACACACACACACACACACACACACACACACACACACACACACACACACACACATAAAACACACAATAATATATATATATATATATATATATATATATATATATATATATATATATAAATATCTATATATATATATATATATATATATATATATATATATATTATATATATATATATATATATATATTATATGATATATAATACATGTATATATATATATATATATATATATATATATATATATATATATATATATATATATATGATACATGGAATGGGAAGTGAAGAGGAGAGAGGATTGTGATTAATAGGCCTACAAAATGTGGAGCAGACCTCTGCTAATATAGATAAAAGTACAGATGAAAATAAACATTCAAAGCGCATTACGATCAAATCTTCACCTAATTTACAATCAATTCAAACCAAAAAATAATCGAATGACATTAATTAAGCCCTTCATACATTATGAAATTAATATCTTTATCTTTACTTTTACACCTACAATCACACGCACATCCACACCTACTACTGCACTCTCCTTAAAAGCACTAAATCACTAAATGCAAAACGTGAACAATATCTGTACACTGAAATTCTCATCACGATAGTAAATTGAAGAATCGTCTGTTGTTATAATACGGTTGATATAATTCTTACAAACTGGATCTTTGTTATTAATGACCCATAAACAATTAAGTAGTGGAGTTCCTGTTACGCTAATATTGTAATGGGTATGTATACACTCGTAATAAAGGATAATTGTTCATTATATATTGGGGGTAGTTGTAGCGTAACTTGAAGAAGTGGTGTTTTTAATGGGGTGACTTATGTATATAATCTATTATCTTTTATTTCGAATATCTATTTTTTTTCTCTCTCTCTCCTCCGTCTCTTTCTTCGTTTCTTCGCATTCCTTCTTTCTCACCCTCTCATTCTCTCTTTCGCTCCTCGTCTATATCTGGCTCCCTTTATATATCATCGTCTCTCTTTCTTTTCTCTCTCTCTCTCTCTCTCTCTCTCTCTCTCTCTCTCTCTCTCTCTCTCTCTCTCTCTCTCTCTCTCTCTCTCTCTCTCCTCTCTCTCTCTCTCTCTCTCTCTCTCTCTCACTCACTCTATTCTTCCCTTCTCTCCCTTTCTCCTTCTCTCTCTATTTCGAATACCATAGTGATCTACATTATTCATAAACAGGACGCTGTCATTCACACAGTCCATTTCAAAACATTTATTTTGCATTTACATATATGCCAATAAGGGTTGAAGACAGTACTCACCCACACTTGCTGAGACCCAAAGAGATTCAAAGATTAAAAGGAATCAATAGATAACATGATAACATGTATTTCTCTACAAATGCATGGAGATATTCGGTTCCCTCAGTCGGTAAGTTCATTGGCGTCGGATCATCCATGTAAACCATTCATTTTGTAGAATTATGATTTATATTGTTGTTTTTATGTCTATCAGGAGGGTTTAGCGTGGACCAATATGTGTTTTCATGTGTATGTTAGTGAGTGTGTATATGCACGTGTGTATGTGTGTGTATGTACGTGTGTGTGTGTGTGTGTGTGTGTGTGTGTGTGTGTGTGTGTGTGTGTGTGTGTGTGTGTGTGTGTGGTGAGTGTGTGTGTGAATGTGTATCAATGTGAACGAGTGTGTCTGAGAGAGTGTGTGAGTGTGTGTGTGTGTATGTGTATGAATATCATACGCACAGACCTATGGGGTCATTATGTCTCTATAGCACAAGTTTTTGGTAAGCAACCAAACAACGAATGATATTACTGTAAGTTTTCGGAATACCAACTGGCGAGAATTGTACATACGAAATAAAGAATGTATATATTCATAATACAGACTGTACTACCCCTTCGCCGCGTGCATGGAACACAGATTGAGGTGAGATATAGCAATTGCAAGACAGTCGTTGATCAATTCTGCGAATGAAAAGAAGTGTTTTATAACAAATAATACATAGCGGCTATTGAAATTATTTTTTGCAGTATATTGGTATTCTAAACGATGAAACAATTCCTTAGAGAGAGAGAGAGAGAGAGAGAGAGAGAGAGAGAGAGAGAGAGAGAGAGAGAGAGAGAGAGAGAGAGAGAGAGAGAGAGAGAGAGAGAGAGAGAGAGAGAGAGAGAGAGAGAGAGAGATAAAGAATGATAAAGAGAGAAAAAAAAAAAAAAAAAACAGAGAGAGGGAGATAGAGAAAGGCAGACAGACAGACATAAAAACAATGAAACTTATCATGAAATCATAACAGCAACGAAAGACAAAGATTTATCACGAAACAGCACGAAAAGAGAGAGAGAGAAAAAAAAATGAAAAGTCAACATAGTGTGTTACATGACGCGTTCATGTGGTCAGTATGTGTGTCAGGGTCGCATAGATATCGTTATCATGGCAGAGTAATTACAGAACTGTGATTGATATGTTGTGTGTAAAAATGTGGAACGAAATAGATATATTGTCAGATGAATATGATGTATTATATGAGGGTATTGATGTATTTTTGTATTTTTATCAAGTGTGATGTATTGAGGATCGATGGAGATTAGTTGGTGTTCGGAAATGTTTAGGAAAAGAGGGAGAATGTTTATAAATATTTATCTATATTTTTTTTACCTTTCTTTATCGGTAATTACATTTTTCTCTGTTTTTTTTTCTTTCTCTATCGACTTTCTCTTTCCTTTTCCCTTTATATTTATAATTTCTATGGCATGCTTGGTGGAGGGCGGAGGAACGCACGAAATACTTCCCTGTTTCTCTTCCCCTCTCTTCTCTGTCCGTCTCTCCTTCTTTTTCTGTCCCTCCCCTCTCCTCTCTATCCCTCCCTTCTCCTCTCTGTCCCCCCTTTCTCTGCTACCTCCCCTCCCCACTTTCTCTGTCCCTCCTCTTCCTCTTTCTGTTTCCCTCTCCTCTCCTCTTTCTCTTGTCCCTCCCCTTCCTCACTCTGCTTCCCTCTTCCCTCCTCTTCCCCCTTCCTCCTCCCTTCCCTCCCTTCTTCTCCCTTCCTCCTCCCCTCCCTCTCTCTTCCCCTTCTTACCTTATGCCCCCCCTCCCCTCCCTTCTTCTCCCTTCCCCCCCTCTCCTTCCCTTCGCCCCCCTCCCCCCCCCTAATCAGCTCCATCAAACCACACATTCCTTGTGGTTCCCTAAGTGTTTCCCGTGGCGCGTGTGATTGGTACCCCTGCATAATGAAAAAGGGGTAGAATTATATATTAGTGACAATCGGCATACCTATTTAACCTTCCTGAGGACACTCGTATATTTACGCTTACCATTATCATCATTTTATTTATTTTTTTTTTATTTTTTTTACCTCCCTTGGGTCGTTGATTTATGAATCTATAAGGGAAAGAAATAAGCACCTTCCTTTGTTTTATAGGTTTACACATACTGAAGATAGAATTAAAAAGAAAAAAAGAAAA
>NC_051423.1:18745945-18748445 GCF_015228065.2 Penaeus monodon | reverse complement strand
ATATACATATATATATATATATATATATATATATATATATATATATATATATATATATATATATATATATATATATATATATATATATATATATATATATATATATATATATATATATATATATATATATATATATATATATATATATATATATATATATAATCTTGTATTATTGATTTCTTTTTTTATTATTCTAAGAATCTAAACACGGCCCTCATGATTAACTCTGAATACATCATCTATTTACGAAAGAGTTACATCATGTCAACATCAGTAACACAATATAGATTTGTAAAACTCAGTTCTTCACATTCCGTCAAAATGCAGTGTTCATTTTGGCGAGAATTACAACTAATTTCTCCCATTATTCATAACACCCATGACTATTATCGTGTATGTTATTACTTATTCACATTCACGTGAATGATCAACGACCAGAAAAAAATGAGTAATAATGATCAATAAGAAAGAAAAATGAGATGGAATGTATTGATGTTATTGTGCTGTTCAAATCCTATGCTACTTCCTATGAACATTCCTTGGAACAAAGAAAACAACAAAAGCAAAGAAAAAGAAAAAGAAAGGAAAAAGATAGATGAAAGAAAAAATAGAAAGAAAATAGAGAAGAAAATGAATGAAAAAAAGTAATAATAAAAAAATAGAAAAAATATGGAAAAAAAGAAAAGAAAAGAGAGAAAAAAAACCCCACAAAGACAGAAAGAAAAAAATATGTATGTAACCCCCAACTAGAATTTTTGGAGGTCACTAATTTTAGCGCGAACTTCCTAGCGCGAGGATTTAAGTTAACGATTTTTTTTTTCGATTTGTTTTGCATTGTTGGGATAGGTGGCTCTTGGAGACATTTGCTACCTCTGAATTTCTTCTCTTTCTCTGTTTATCTATCGATCTATCTATCTATTTGCATTTATAATGATCTCTTCCTTTGTATTACTGTCTCTTCCTTGCTTTGTCTCCATCTCTGTACGTCTGTCTGTGTGTCTGTTCGTCTTTCTTTTTCTGTCTTCCTGCCTGTCTCTCTCTCTCTCTCTCTTTCTTTCTTTCTATCTATCTATCTATCTCTCTGTCTGTCTGTCTGTCTGTCTGTCTGTCTGTCTCTCTCTCACTCTCTCTCTCTCTCTCTCTCTCTCTCTCTCTCTCTCTCTCTCTCTCTCTTCTCTCTCTCTCTATCTATCTATCTATCTATCTATCTATCTGTCTATCCGCCTTGTCTATCTATATAATAGATAGACAATAGAGCAACAGGCAGAGGAGTGATAGATAATAGACCACCGAACGGAGGAACACCAAGTAACATAGAGTAGGACGAGATATAGAGCCAGAGAATAGAGCCGCATGTAGAGAGCCAAAGAATAGAGCCACAGGTAGAGAGCCAAAGAATAGAGCCACAAGTAGAGAGCCAAAGAATAGAGCCAAAGAATAGAGCCACAAGTAGAGAGCCAAAGAATAGAGCCACAGGAAGAGAACCAAAGAATAGTGCCACAGGTAGAGGGAGAGCGACAGGTAGAGGACGGCAGGTAAAGTGACTCGCCCAAAGTATAGTCCATAAAGAATTATTGATTCCAACTTGTGCCTGTGAACTGTTCCATTGTCGTTCCAGGGAGAGACAGAGCCAAGGGCCTGGGCGACAGCACTAGAATTGCGCGCGCGTGTGATTGTATACGTACATGTATAAAAGGTATGGATATCTTTACAATACAAGATATGTATTTAAATGGTTTCGATTATATTTTCGTCAGAAATACATGCATGTATGTATGTATGCCTACATATATGCATTTATGTATGCATGTATGTATGTATTTATATATGTATGTATGTATTTATGCATACATGTATGCATGTGTACATTCGCGTATTTAGATATGCACGTATGTAAATATATAGGCATGTATTTACCTAGACATTTACGTGTGAATGCACATATGTGGCGGCGCGTTGTTCCCTTGGGCAAGGAACTTCACCTCGATTGCCTACCTAGCCACTGGGTGGCCAAGCCAGCCCAAGTCAGTGCTGGTCCCAAGCCCGGATAAAATAGAAAGAACGATTACCTAAAAAGGTAACACCGGTACTCTCCGTGGAAAGGAACTGGGGACCCTACCACGTACTCACTCCAAGAGCATCACATGAAAACTACAATTAAGTATCATGCTGTGACCACGGCGGCTCAGACATGAACCTACCGTTAAAAGAAGATATAGATATATACATACATATATGCATACATACACAGACAATCACGCTTAAATATACAAGCATACACACGTATACTTATATAGACAAACAGATAGTTAATTAGTTATAAAGGCAAATAAATAGAAAAATAAATATATGTCCATTATTATGTTTATCGAGTGTATATATGCATGTATACATGTATGTATGTTCGTATGTATATGTACATATGTGTTTGTACATACACACACACACACACACGCATACACCATATATATATATATATATATATATATATATATATATA
>NC_051423.1:18715945-18728445 GCF_015228065.2 Penaeus monodon | reverse complement strand
ACTGGTCTTGTATCATGCTGACTGTAGGGCTGAGTTACTTGAGTCAGTGAAGAGGTATTGGTGTAATAGCTTTGACCATCAGAATTCTTCTCTTGCTGCTTTGGTGGCGGGTGAAAATGGTCCCCGCCCGCACAATCCCAAAACACACGCGCCATGACACGCATGTTAATGTAGATAGGCTTACTCTCCACTTCTTTGCAAAGACGGATAACGGCGGTGGACTTGAAGAGGCGAGTAAGTGGAATAAAGTTTTCCACCATACTGGGTCCCACTTATAATATATGTATATATATATATATATATATATATATATATATATATATATATATATATATTATTTTTTTTTTTTTTTTTTTTTTTTTTTTTTTTTTTGTTTGTTTTTGTTTTTTTTGTTTGTTTTACCTACAACTGAGATGTCGCGTCTCCGCTTTTCTGAATTACAAGGAGCATATAAGTACAGTTGTCGCTAAGGCCTAGACACTTATAATTCCCGCCCCAGCTATCTCAATTTCCTTTCTAATACTCACTTACAGGACTTGATACACCTACACACTCTCTCACTCAGAGTTGGAAGATGGGTGACATAGCTTCCACCCCCCAAACATCATCATCATCATCATCATCATCATCATATTCATCATCAGCATCATCATCATCATCATCACATGTGGAAACTCTATGAAAAGAAACCCACTAGTTCAGAAATGGGTATGTGGCCTCAGTGCACAGTCACGCTCCTGAACACGTTTGGCAGTGTCCTCTGTGCTTACTTCCCTTAAACGTTTTGCCAGTGATAAGCCCTTTCGCCAACATGGAGACTCTAACAAGGAAAGCCGTAACTTCTTCTCTTATACTTTCTCATGCTACCTCCAATGGCCTTCAAACCTTTTGGTCTTCCTTACTTGTCCAGTAGTACCCTGTAATGGTCTCCTCCACCTATGAAGGTTTTCATGTCTGAACTGTATAGAAAATAATATGTATTGATGTACAATCATGTTTATTTTGTTTTGTCCAAGGTGCCTGTGTATGTATATTAATGACCAAATTAAAAAGTGTGTGATTCAGTGTATATTTGACATGTTGGATGACCAGCTTTCGACCACAATTCAGTTTAACAATAATTAATGAACAATGTGGGAAATATATTTTCTTTTGAAGCTTGTATTTTATTTATATAAAAAAAAAAAAAGTTAAACACTACATAGCCTGGACAGTAATAAGTCTTTATTTAACCTTGTATATTAGCAAATCTTTCTTAACATGATGCAACAAAATCGGAAAATAATTAGAATGTCAAAGTCAGAAAAAGTAAAAGAATGAATGTGGTATTTTTGTGGTTTGTTTACGTCTCTTCTTGTTTATGTTTGTATTTTGCATCAGATAAACAATATGTGAATGAATGGTATTTTATATTTCTTATTGGTATAAATGGTAGATTCTATAGAAATCCAGCAATTCGATTTATATTTCAGCCATTTGCATTTTTTTTACTTACCATGATGAAACTTTTACTGTAAACTCAAAGCAATACAGATACGTGGTGTAAAATCATAACATAGAAGTAATAAAATATTTTATTTTTTCTACTACATAAAATGTGAATATACATATGAATTATGTTCCTCGGGGGAAATAAATGTAGTTACTTGACAAAGTTTTCAATAGTATATACACATCACAGCTGAATATCCAAACTTAAAATCATATTGAGAAGTCATAGAAAATACTTTAAATATAATTATTTGTGTTATTCATACACTCAGTCATATAATCTCATCTACATCCTAATAACAGACTGTACACACATACTGATTTTTTTTTTATATGTTTTTTTTTCCCATTTTTTTTTCTATCCTGCTTCACTGGTACACACATCAAGAATGAAAAATTTCCCCCCACAATGGGTGTACAAGCTAAGGTGGAAAAAGAGAGAGAAAAAGGAGGAAAAAAAGAAAAGACAAAAAAATCTTAAGATATGTGTAGAAAATCGAGATGATGCCAATGGGTACTTAGTAGCATAATTCTTGCTGAGTCAGTGTACATGCATTTTTGTCTTGTCTTTTATTTTTCATAAAGTATTTTCATTTTTATTTATTTATTTTATTTTTTTGGGTTGTTTGTATCAGTATCTTATTCCACTGTATATATAAAATAAAAGAAATAAAAAATATATCATTTATGATTGCTAAATCAAATGCCTGGATGTACAAACACACAAAACACAAACCTCTACACTCATGCTTGGACTTTTCAATTATGCAAATAAAATGAACGGTTTGTGAAAACTTAAAGGTATTTCTTATAATGTCCCTGGGTTGGAGCGTGCACCTACACGAGCCGCAGCATCAAACGCGTGAGGTATGGCTATCGTCGTCTGTCCCGCGATCGCGATCTGTGACGCCCATTCTTTTTGGCTTTGTGAGGCTTGCCGAAGCCATTGTCGTAATATTTTTTGTTTTCGTCCCTATCGTACTTTTTCTTGTCAACTTCATATCGGTCAAACTTGCTGCTGTACTTGCTTGAGTATTTGTCACTCTTCTCCTTGGCCTCGTACTTACTCACCTTCTCGTCTCTGACGTATCTGTCATTCTTCTCATACCTGTCACTCTTTGAGGAATATCTCTCCACCTTGTCATACTTCTCAAATCTGTCGTACTTCTCGTAGTTCCTTTGTGGGGACCGTGTGTGTGACCTTGACCTAGATCTCACAATAGGTCCTTTGTCTCTGCAGGAGAAAGAACTCAATTAAAGGCTGCTCTATTTACTTCAGAAGCAACTTAAAAAATCATGGCAAGGTGTAATGGAATACAGAATGAGCATCCCACAACCTGCAATGCTGGGAGGAGGAGGGGGAGGAGGGGTAAGGGGAGGAGGAGGGGTAAGGGGAGGAGGAGACAAAAGGCTTTGTTTTCACATTAAAAATTATCCATCTAAAAAAGAACCGGACTGCTACAAGTACTACAGGTTCAAATTAAAGTGTAGAATTTAACAGAAAGAGAATTACTTTGGACTTCAAAAAGAAAAAGAAGAAATCAATCCAGAATAATACAAATAAATGTACAAACACCAATACAAAACTGCCTCGTATCAGAGCTATACTTACTTGTTCTTTGTGAAGCGAGGTGGTGGTGTGACGTTGGGTGAGGGGGTTCTCGAGTACTTCTTGCTGCCTCTGTGTCTGTCGCGGGAGTGGGAGCGTGACCTGGTTCTCGACCTGGACCTGGACCTGGAGTGGGAGCGTGAAGATCGGGAGTCGCGGCGCTGTTTCTTCCTCGAACGCCGGTGGGATGAGCGGGAGTGGCTGCGGCTGCGACTTCTCGATCGGCTTGCGCTGCTTCCACTTCGCTTTCTGCCGGAGTTTCTGGAGAGGGAAGGTTGCTCTTAGAACAAATATAATTAAAAGGGGTTATAACTACTAACTAAATTAATATGTACTAAAAACAAGAGGTCAGGCACAATTACTGGCAATGGGAGAGGTGATGGTTTACTTCCAGAACAAATAAGATTACATTGAAGTAAAGGAGAGAGAGAGAGAGAGAGAGAGAGAGAGAGAGAGAGAGAGAGAGAGAGAGAGAGAGAGAGAGAGAGAGAGAGAGAGAGAGAGAGAGAGAGAGAGAGAGAGAGAGAGAAAGGCATATGAAGAAGAAAAACTTGAACAGGAACTTGCTTTTGAACAAATGAGTATAAAAAAAAAGTGACAGAGTTAGTGGAATTCTATAATCAGGTGGTGGTGGTGGTGTGGAGTAGTGGATGGTGTGGTGATGAGATAGTCAGAAGTAGTATAGTAGTGTAGTGTAGTGTAGTAGTGTATAGTTAGTAGTAGTAGTAGTAGTAACAATAACAATAGATAAAAATAAAACAAACAAATAACTAAATAAATAAAATTTACAATCTACTTCACATTTGAAGGCAACAATTCCAGTAGGAACAACAATTACTGACTCGCTTTTCCCTTATCTTCTCCCACCCCACTCGCTCCAAAAATGGCTTCCTTAAACAAATCCAATTAACCCTTTTGAACAACTGCAAAAACAAATAAAGAAATGAATACCAATATTCTGAAGGTTAATGCTGAGCCTATGTAAACCAACCACTTAAAATTCATTTCTGGCAGGAATTACGAGCGATCCTGGACTAGAAAACAGCCTTATAACCTGTGAAGGCATAGGGCATGACTTACTACTTTATATTAATATCAAATTCATTTTAAAGTCAAAGAACATGATATCCTACTATCATCAAACTTTGAACAAAACAAGCAATAATGCAAACAAGATCTCGGCAGCAGCTTGGTCATTACCTGTAAATGATGCGTCAATCAATTACACAGCAACTCCTCCTCAGTTCTCTAATCCACTCCATTTATTCACTTTTTCCTAAAATAGTTGCATGAAAACTGTCATGTAGTTGATCTGAACATCCAGGGTTGAAATATGAGAAACAAAGGCACAGATACGTTACCTGTCAGGTGAGGAAGAACGTTTTCTTGTAGGTGACGTGACTGTCTTGTTGGGCGTGTTATTTCTAGATGCTGGGCTAAATGTAGCATTGGCCTGAGGAGTAGTTAAGGAAGCAACTGCTTTGCTTCTTAGGCGAGCTTCCTGCTGCTCTCTTCTGATCTCTTCTACCTTCTGTTCAAGGGCCTCTAGTTTGACCTAAAAAGAGAAAATTACATTTCAGAAAAGGCTGCTGCTGCTACCACTACTTTGAAAATTCCATTCTGCATCATTATTTTGATTACTATGAATACTACCACCATTACTAATAGTAATAACAACAATAACAGTATTGATGGACTGCACATATAATCCCAGAGAAAGAGGTGCTTCCAAATGCTAAATGTTAAACATGACTCACCTTCTTTCTGGTGTACAACTTAAGTATAGAAGCAGCAATGTCTTCAATACTCTCTTGTGTAGCTTGCAGAACCAGGTACCAGGGAGGGTGTTCCGGGAGAGGCACCTTTAATAACCGCGCAGCCAACCATATGCAGGCACAAGCTATGGTCTCAGGGCAGTAACGCACAAAAACATCTGTCCGCAGCGCATCGTTCATGTAATTCCTGTGGAAGAAAGAAAAACATGCTGGGGGGTTGTGAAGCCTCAAGGAGGCTCAAGTAGTTGATGGCTACCAGGCACAATGAGGCAATGGATGCAGTGAAGCTGCACAGTGTATTATCAAATCATGATACCTCACTACAGAAGTTCACCTTTGCACTAGAGAAATGTTCCATGGTGGCTTCCTTTATGAGGACTTATACAAACCAGACAACAATGAGAGCACTAAAGAGCCTGGAGAGACGTGAAGATGCCCTGTGCAGGCCGTCCATCCTCCTTCACCTGCCCAACCTCACCCTCCTTATCCCCTCCACCTCATCATCCTTTTTCCTCTTTCCCCTCCTTGGCCTGCAGATGCTTGCCGCGGACCAGGAAGCGGCCTGGCCCCATCATGTGTCCTTTCTGAGCCAGCTGATGCCACCTGGAAAGAGAGCTTAGTGCATGGCATTCCATCCCATCCCTTCGCTGCACCACACTATCCTTCGCTTTGTCACTTGTGCCGGCACAGCCCACTTTCTCCACTTGATTACTAATGCAATTCCAAGAGTCATGTATGCAACTGTTTTCATTTACTTGAGCTAGCTCCAGGTAAACTGATTTATAAAGATATACAACGCACTCTTTCACTTCAGGGGAAAACATTTCTTGTCCTTGATTCATCTGCATGCAGTCCCTGAAAACCTCACAGCCAGTTGCTACTTACCTACTGGAAACAAATACAATGCAACTAAGTTAACTTGAAAATCTGCTTCTGTTTTGATTAAGCATTGTACACTTCTCTTTGTGTTTACTAGACAAAGTAAACATCTATTATGCAATCACTGTGATGCTAAAAGTTGTTCATTCTTACTAGGCTTTTACTACTTGAACTATTTCATTCAAATTCTGGCTGGCTGGAGTAATGCTTGAGGAGCTAATTAGAGATTCGCAGTGTGTGGTAGCTGGAGGCCAGGCACTTTCTGTAGAGCCTAAGAGGGGGTTGCTGCTGAGCACACTCGGCCCTTCCACAGGCACCCAGGCAGAGACCACGGCGCCACCACACACGCCAGACGGGGAGAGCCCAGAGTGACAGGGGCCCAGCCAGACTTTGCGTCACATGCCAGGCAGCACCAGCCACGCTAGCAGAGGGGGAGGTGGTGCCGGTAGTGGAGCTGGAGGTCAAGGTGGTGGTGGTGGTGGTGATGGTGGTGGTGATGGGAGGGCGCAGGGGCAGTGCTGGCCTCTCCAACACAACTTACCTTGCCCCACCTTCCTCTGAGATGGAACAAAACCTTACATTAATATTGTGGTAAAAACACATATCTGAATAATAAGCACCTCATTTGGTCAACATACATTGTCTGTTCTTGTACCGCATATGTTCAACAAAGTGAGGCCCGGTGACCATTTCCTACATAACAAATACTTTGCTTTCTCCAATGTGAGTCATTGCAAACAAAAAATAATAAATGGAAAACAAAAACAAATATCTTTTCCCCATAGTGTGTGCTACCATAACAGGCATACACATCAAGAGCAAGTGAACTGACAGCTTCAAATAACTGCCAATACAGCAATGACTCTTTCTGCTCACTTGTATTACTTTAAAATATTTGTTACCAGAGAAAAGTTTTGGGAAAAAGCAAGAGAGAAAGAGCAAGAGAGAGAGAGAGATGGAATATGGAGAGAGAGAAAAAAAAAAAGTTAAATTAAAAAGAAAAAATACAAACATACATACATATACATATATACACATATCCATCCTCACTGCACAATGGGGAAAGACTATGGAAAATGATGCATGAAATTTTAGCGCCTGGTGCCACCTACTGAGCCATCATCAACTTCGGTGCCCTAAAACATCCTGCATTACAAAATTAAATCTCCTAGCTAAGTGATAAATCTAATTTCCTTTTTTCTGCTTCTCAATTTTTTTTTTTTTCTTTCCTTTCTTTACATGAAAGCCCCAGAGAAAGAGAGAGAAAAAAAATACGTACATACTTCAACCAAATTAATAAAGTGACCTGACATGCCACTGTGCTTAATTTTTGTATACTTTGGACACTGGTTTCCTCTCAGACTATGAGCAGCCTCATGGACCTCTTTCTTAAAATGAAAATGAGTAAAATTAAAGTAAAATTAACTGAAAACGAAACAGTCCAATGATTTCGAATTACTGTATAAATCAAAATTCTGTAAATTCTTATCTTTTTTAATACAATAAAAGAGAAAGAAAGAGGGGGGGGAAAAAAAAAACATATTGCTAATGAACGTATATACACACAAGGATCAGAGACCAATGGGGCTAGCTCATTATTCCATCGCTTCCCTGAACTTTTTTTTTAATTTGATAAAAGACGTGATGATGACTTGGGTCCGATTTGCACAGGGGCCCAATCATGATACTCTCACGTACAGGTGAAGCCAAGCAGAGGGCAGAGTTAACTGTGACAGGTGAAGATAGCACAGCCTTGTGTCTGTGTGTGGGAGCTGCGGCAGCCTCTACACCTCAACTATCTCTGCCTTTCTTCATTTGCTAGACTAAGATTTTTTTTTCCATTCTGTCTAGTAAGAAAACTTTTTTTTTTCTTTTCTTAACTATTGTGAATTTTACAAGCCAAGCAGTCATGGCAGTCAAAGTCACTTTGAATGGAGTGACACAACCAGCAGCTGTCTTCTCAAAGAAAATCAATATTAAAAGGCTGACAGAAATGGAAGACACCATCACACAGCTGCTGAGTTGCAAAGTTGGAATCTGCCAGGTAACTACTGGTTTAAAAGCCAACCTCTGCACTATCTTCACCTTAAGTAAACCACGAACCACTGGAAAATAAGAAAAGGGTACTGGTAGCTCCATCCAGGGAATGAAGAAGTATTACCAGATAAAGGGGGAAAAAAATAAACAAACAAACACAAAAAGGGGAGGAAAAAATCAGGAAGAATAGTGTCTAACCCAGTAGAAAAAAAAAGAGAAAAAAAAAGCACATTATTTTGGACTACAGCATTATGGTAAGCATCGTTATTTTAAAGGTCTTAAAAAAAAAAACATTCTCTTCATTCAGGTACAGTCAATAAGTCTTTGAATTATAAGAAGAAAATTTTACAGCTATTATTAACATTCCATGAATCTTACAGCAAGCACGAGACAATATAAATCTCGTAAAACTATTGGGTCTACAGCAAAAATGAGAGAAAGAAATTAGGGAAGGGATGGAGAGAGAGAAAGAGGGAGGGATAGGAAGGGGGGAAGAGAAGGGGAGAGGAGGGGAGGGAGGAGAGGAGAGAAGGAGAGAGAGGAGAGGAGAGGAGGGAAGAGGAGAGAGAGGAGGAGGAGAGAGGAGGAGGAGAGGAGAGAGGAGGAGAGAGAGAGAGAGAGAGAGGAGAGAGGTGAGAGAGAGAGGGAGAGAGAGAGAGAGAGGAGAGGAGAGAGGAGAGGAGAGAGAGGAGAGGAGAGGAGAGGAGAGAGGAGGAGGGAGAGGGAGAGAGGAGGGAGAGAGAGAGGAGAGGAGGAGAGGAGAGAGAGAGAGAGAGGAGGAGGAGAGAGAGAGAGAGAGGAGGAGAGGGAGGAGAGAGGAGGAGGAGAGGAGAGAGAGAGAGGAGGAGAGGAGGAGAGAGAGAGAGAGAGGAGAGGAGAGAGAAAGAGACGAGAGAAAAAAAAAAAGAAAAAAAAGAAAAGGGGGTAGGGGGTAAGGTGGGGGGCAAGCATGAAAAATGATAAAAAGAACTACAGTGGCTAAGAAAAGGAAAGGGAAAAGGGAGGGGGTGGAGGGATATAAATAAATAATAATAACTAAAAAAAGCAGAAAAAAGAGAGAGAGAGAGAGAGAGAGAGATAGAATGAACAGAGTATATATATAGGAGTAGGATGGAGCCCCCAGTAAGACCGAAACACAAGGGACTCACCATGACGTTTGGGCCAGCTGGCGGTTGTTATCCGCCTCCAGCAGACGCAGGTACATGATAATGATCTACAAGAAGAACACATGTTAGACATCTTAAATATACAAGCTATCTACATATATATGTATATAAAAAAAAAAAGAAAAAAAAAAGAAAAGAAAAGAAAAAGAAATATAGAAGAAGAACAAGAAAATTATAATAATAATAATATGTCAAGAATTCAATTAATCTCAACATTATAAGATGTAAATTCTCAATCATTTTTTTTCGAATCAGCTCAAAACCATTATGCCACCTAAACAACACACAAAGTCAATCCTACAGACAAACAGAAAAATAAACATTGGGTTTTCCAATTACAGTACACGACCCGCTGATGTGTTGAGGTTCATTTTCTGCAAAGACATCTGCTTTCATTAGCCATGAAGGAATGTGCTGACGTTACCCTACTACTGTTGATTAACTTTTAATCCTATAACTCAAAAGTGAAATGCATCTGGAAAAGCTTGCTGGAATTGCCCATTGTAGTGAGAGAAAAAAAGAGGATTCCAGAAACCAGCATTCTTATTGGTCAAAATATGTTGACACAAACTTGCACAATTACCAAAAACAAAGGAAAAAACATGTCATACTTTTCATATTCATGCAGTTTTACTTCCACAACACTGCATGCCAGTATCATCATCTGCTTTATATGTAAACATATATCAATTTCTATATACTCTGAAATTTAATAATGAAAGGCTGGGCACCTGTTATTCTATGTATGAGGAAACCATTAGCTTTACAGAGAGAGAGAAAAATAAATAAAAATAAATAAATAAACTATCAATTCATAACACCAATTGTCAAAAACTTTCTCTATCTTGCCATGCGAAAGTTGCAGATTGGAGTAACCTGCCTCTACTACAAATTTTCACCATGTGTAATACAACACAAGTGTGTCAGGGCAAATAAGTATCTGGTGGACGATGCATTTTATGAGACCATAAAATTTGGAATGGAAGAAACCAACAAGAATTATACAATAACTGGGTTCCAATTCTTAGGTTCTAAATTTTTTTCAGTAATTCCACTAGAATCCCTTCTAATGTTTACTTAACTTGTATCACTTTTACAATTGTGTGACGTGCACTTCCTATACAGTACAATACAGTTCATAAACTTCATGAATACATGAAAGCATTTGTTCTTTGAAAACAAATGAAGTAAACACCAAAAATAATCTGGAAACTTCATAAGGAAAGCCAATACAGGATGAAGCAGAGGCACACAGAGAAATCAACAATAATATCATTAATGATTATAACAATAAAATTACAAATTAAGCTCTTGAAGCATCAGAATATACCAAAACAAAAATTGCTATACTCTACCTTGTGAGGATGCTTGACATGGCAGCAGAATCCCAGTTCTTTCAGTAAGCGACGCTCTGCTTTGATCACCTGGTTCTTCAGTGCAATATAGTTACTGTCAAGGATCACTGGCTGGATGGTCCTGTAGAGAACAAAGGCAAGGGATTTTGTGTGCATGAATTTATGCAGAACTTATAAAGATCTACACACACATACACATACACATACACACACAAACACTCACTCAATGAAAACAGCAAATTAATAATACCCACACTATCTTTTTGTCATCAATAAGTGTTAATCCAAAAGATTGTTTGGGCATAGTGAAAATATAGAATGGCACAAACATATCACAAAATTTTGGTCTGCACCTGGAGAGACAAAATAGTTACTCACTTTCCGTTCTTCACTTGTCTGACGTGGTTGAAAACATTGATGACATCCCTGATCTTACGCGGGGCTTCTTCAATCTTGGATGCCAGGGCAATGCAGGCCATGGCAGTCGTTTCCATTGGGTACCGCACCATGGACTTGGCATAATAAAATCTTTGGAACAGCACCTGACCTGCAGCCATGGCCACCTGTTGATGTGTAAGAAAGGGGAATGGAGTATTAAGCAGAAGTTCCTTTTTTTTCCTTTTTTTCTCTGCCTAGAGTGAGCAAATTAGAGCATTTTTTCTATTCACAATTCCTAACACCTTGACAATTATTTACCTTCCAATTCCTGTTGGGCCTGAGAAGAGAGATTTCCTCACTCCTGCCTAAATATGCCCGACATAACTGCTTTGTAGAATACAAGAAACATGCATTAACCAATAAAGACTTTAACTACCTAGACCCTTATATCTGTCCCGATCTATTCATGTTACATCACACACACACACAATACAATAATGTGGAAAAAGTTGGACATCAGTGCCTCGGGCAGGGAAATAAACTTGGTGACTGATACGGTTATATGATCACGATGGCCTTGGGGACTTTAGCACTCCGGCAAGGGCCAACAAACCACTGCCTGGGTTGGCTTCTTATTTGATAAATTGTTTGGGAGACCTGACATGTACAAGTAAATCTTTGCTTTATTTTATTTCTTTTTTTCTTTATTTTCCTTTACAAAAGATGAGTAACTTCACTTTAAATCTGCAACAGAAATATACCATAAAATAAAAATGCCTCAGAATTCACTGCCACTCATTCCATACTGATTTATCTGGTACTATATATAGGCCTATCTCCCAAAATTTTTCGTTTGACTGAATCCCTTAAAGCAAATCAATTATAAGAAAAAATGATGATCTGCTGATACAATGCACTGTTCCCTAAAATGGTGATGGAACTCTTGAATCGCTGTCGGTAAGGGTACAGATTCAGAAAAAACGGCAACTTTTTTGTTTCATATTGCAGTCCAACCAACTATTGTTCCAACGGTTCACTTGTTATTCTTTTATATAGCAAATGATCGGTCCAGAACATCAATTACCATAGACTTGGTCTCCTCACAGCATCTATCACAACCTATTTTCTTCATTTCTGAGGATTTTGATTACTTCATGTGAGTGTAGTTTTCCCCTCTCTTTATGACACAGCCATCAGATTTTCTTTGTCTTAGAGCAGCCATTATGTAGATTTATGCTAAAGTTTTACTTGTGTGTTGCACTACTTTCTTTTATCAACAAGTAAATGAAATGCTAAAAACTGAATTCTTAAATTCTCTTTTTTATCAACAACGGCACTTTTTGGTCTATATTTACATAGCAACCACTCAAAGTTAGGAAAAATCTTAGATGCTGCCACAGAGAACAGAAAAATACGACACACATATGAAATAATTTGCACCGGCAAAACCTTTGCAATAAAGAAAATAGGACTTGACACAAACTACAAGGCAGCTATATCCATGGTGATTGGATGGGGAAAAAAGCCTTGGATTTGGAGTGCCAGGAGTGCCCCCAAGGCATAGAAGTAGGGAACTGGCTTCCAATATCTACTCTCACTTCACAAACAATTACCCAGAGTTTTCCCTGAACCATATGGCTGTCTGAAATAAAACATTCGAAAAACCCTAATGTACTGGGCTAAAAATAAACACAAAACAACACTATTTGGTATAAAAAACAAATTTGATGGAAGAGATGAGGCCAGAGTCCCTTATCAAAATCCTTGAATAAATACATGTGACTAAGTCCGTAATTCTGCCGCCTTTTTA
>NC_051423.1:18700594-18703345 GCF_015228065.2 Penaeus monodon | reverse complement strand
CCTCCCCCCCCCCCCCCACCCCAAAAAAGGAGGTGAGGCACGAGAGCAAATAGTAAAAATGAATAGAACTCTGAAGTTTAAGGAATATGTCTCCAAGTTTATACAGTGGCTTTGCTGTAACCAGAACGTGTGCTTGCAAGTTCCATGCATTTATAGTCATTGGTGTTTGTAGATACTTCTTTCTATCTTTACCTTAATTGGTGTCGTCTTTTCTTTTCCCTTTATAAGGCTGAAAATTAAATTCTCAGAATTTTGCAGAAGCTGATGTTTTGTATTTTGCAAAGTAGAAAAAAAAAAAAAAATCTCATGGATCTTCTCTCCTCCTCCTCTTGCTTCTTTCTATTCTTTCTATTCCTCTTCTTATTTTTATTCTTCCGCTTCTTATTCTTATTCCTCTTCTTAGTTTTTAATCTTATTCCTGTAGTTGGAGTTCTTGTTTCATTCTTTATCACCTGTTATTTAAAATCTCCAATGATATTCACAAAATATAGTTAATGCATTTCTGTAAATCAGCATGAATCAGCATACACATCAAAATGAATACTAATCCTTCTGCTTTTCTCCCAAGGGGCATCCACACTACTGGTGTGAGCATTGTTGGCGGTGGTGTCCGTGCCCCTCGCATCAAGACCAAGAATCTGATCTCGGTCATCTTCTGTGAGGCTGTTGCCATCTACGGGCTCATCATTGCCATCATCCTGGCTGGTATTTTGGAGGTGGGTGCATCTCATGATCATTTTTCCCTTGGGCTTTTAGGTTATCAAAAAAAGGGTAAAAACTTTGAAATATTAAGTTAAAAAGTTTTGCTCAGAATGTTAAAGCTACTGGGGTAAAGTTTGTTAACCAAATTGAGCTTGAGAAAGGAAATAATTTGGTTTTGATTTTAACATTTCACCATATACTCTCGACAAGACATTTCTAAGTGTTGTTCTGCCTTGTTTATTTTTCCATGGTTCATGAAGCAACTTTGTTTTTTTTTCTAACAGGAGTACTCTGAGACAAAGGCTGAAGCTAAGAGGGCTCTTCGAAAAAACCTTCTCTCGGTTACTTTTAGTTTGCGCTGGCTGACTGTAGGGCTCACCAACCTTTTTGTGGTTTGCTGTTGGATTGTTATATATATAATATATATATATTAATATATTATATATAATTTTATATATATATGTATCACACACACAGTATGTGTGGGGGTGTGTGTGTGGTGTGTGGTTTTTGGTGTGTGTTTGTACATACATAAGTCATATATATATATATATATTATAATATATATATAAATTTAATATAATATAATGTATACATTTTAATTATATTTTATTATATATTAATATATATATATTTATATAAATATGTTATAAAATATGTGTGGGTGTGTGTGTGTGTGTGTGTGTGTGTGTGCAGTTACGATACACACCAACAAAACACACACACACACACACCCACACCCACACACACCCAAAAAATTAATATATTATATATTTTAAAATATATAAATTATATTTTATATATATATTATAATATTGTTATATTACATAAAAATAAACAACAACCACACACCCACCACACACACACACAACACACACACACCACCCACACACACACCACACACACACACCCCATATATATATATTTAATATTTTATATATATATGTGGGTGTGTGTGTGTTTGTGTGTCGTATGTAGTAAATCAACGAAAAATCGAAACTGACGCCCTTACCACAGGACTCCCAACGTCATGGTGGTGAGTGGATAAGCTGAATATTTACCGAACTGAAGGAAACGAAATTTCGAAAAAGAAAAAATTTGGAGCGAACATGGGGACGGGAAAATGTAACTCCCCGGCAGCATCAAATTATCCCCAAAGCTCAGGCTTATATATTATTATATATATTTTTTTTAAATATTTTATATTTTAAATATTTATAATATATATATATATTTTTATTTTTATAAATATAAAATTTTACATAATATATTATATATATATAAAATATATATATATATTTTTATATGTGTGTGTGTTGTGTTTTCACGCACACGCACACCCCACACACACACACACACACACACACACACAACACACACAAATAATATAATAAATAATATATATACATTATATATATTATATATTATATATAATAATATATATATATTTTATGTTATATCCATAATGTTAATCCCTGTCCTACTTAAATGGGAAAAATTTAAAAAAAAAAATTTTATGTATACGTCCTACTATTTGTCAGCAATATAGAAAAAAACGTAAAAATAATCCCCATGATGTGACGGGCGTGTAAGTTGACCAAAATAATATAAAATATATATTTTAAAAATAATATATATATATATATATTATTATACGCACACACACAAACACACAAAACACACACACAAACCACACACACACCACCCCCCAAAAATGTTTTTATTTTTAAAATATTATATAATATTTTATATATATTATATTATATTATAAACACCACACCCCACACACACAACACACACACAACAAAAACCCCACACAACACACACACCACACACAAAAACAACACACAACACACACACACACAATATATATATAATATAATTATATATATATATATATAATATATATTTTACACACACACACACACAAAAAACTCCCCCCACACCACACAAACAACACCAACACACACCACATTACCTACCATGTTTTACCACGGGGGGTTAAAAACACATTTAAAAATTTATTGAATCGGACCTCAAACCCTCCTG
>NC_051423.1:18688390-18697994 GCF_015228065.2 Penaeus monodon | reverse complement strand
ACGCCGCCTAATCTCCTTTCACGACAACCAACGAACCGCATTTAGAAATACGGCATCGTTCTCCACCTCCTATCCTACCTCAATCGCCATTACGAAGCCCAGAACCCACCTCTATGGCGTAAAAACAGGACGATATTAGAAGGTGGACCGCTATCTCCTCCTCACTCAGGCTCGATCGATCACCTGACTGGAGAGTCACGAGAATTCTGGCAGAATGTTCGGGGTATTTGGAAATCTTTAAAATACTGGCAGATATTTTCTAAAAATATATAATAGGATTTAAAATTTTATGGAGTAGTTTGGTAATTTTTTTTCTTTTTTGGTGCGAAGTTTATATGTTGAGTAAATTCTGCCAATACGTTTCGGAAATTCTCAAGGGGCATTACCTTCACGGTAGATTTGGAAAAATAACATTATGATAAAATAAATGAAAATGTATTTTTTGGCTGAGATATATAAATAAAAGAATAGATATTGATATACTGGACAATATATATATATGGTAGATACTCAACCACTATGATACTTTCATTAGAAAATTACCATTGAAATATCCATGTTTGACCTTAAATACCCCTTCTCACAACACCAATAAAACCCACATTTATAAAATTCACCCATCCACCAACAAGTAATCATAAAAATAATAAATTCATACATAAAAACACTTCAAGACCTCGGTGAATCTAACCCCGCATGTAAACAAGGGAGTGCTCTTCGTCTGCGATCCCGACCAATATCCAGAAAACATGTCCACTTCTTCAATTACGGCGCTTTTCCGGCCTGTAAATCGCATGAACAGATCGTTAAGGCTTGCAAGAATAGGAGACTGTGGCAGAAGAACGCTAACATCATCATCTACGGTCCAAGGGATATCGAAATTTCCTCGGCTGCAGCACACCATTCCGGAGAGTTATAATGAGGTATTTTGTTCTTTTTATTCTTTGGAGGGATATTATGTTGTCTGCTTTAAATAACTGAGTGACGTAGGTGTAGTTTGGATTCAGTAGGTCATATCGGGTTTTATGGAACGTTCGCCAGGGATTTTCTTTGCATGGTTTACAGGGCGTATATATGTGTAATAAGCCGGTCGCTTAAAGGAAGTGATTAGTTATTTTTTATTATTATTATTTTTTTAGCACTCGTTCGGAAAGGTGTAGAGTGATGATACTAACAATTTTAGTGTAAGTGTTATGCTTGTGATGTAGGAAAATTAACTGTGATGTATACCATCCAGATACAGCAGAGGTGAAAGTTATGTGAGTCAGGGTACTTACATTGGATTGCTCTGTTGTTTCTGTGCATTGGTTGTCTTGTAAGTGGTAGATGGACGAAACCTGACCTATATGGTACTATTAATCCATGGAAACCGTCTGTAGAGATGATGAGGGTTGTAATCATAGTTACAAGGGAAGTCCATGGATTCTGAATTATTAACTCTTTGGCATGGGTCAGCAAATCTTTGTCCTCTACATGCTGGTAAGATAAAGCTTGTAGGCTTTCCTATTTCAATCTTGGCACAAGATTGTATGGTGAAATGTAATATAGCCAGTATCACAGTGGAATGTATATTGTAATGTTTCAGACTGATCAAGAGTGCAGTTTTTACAAAGTCCTAAGTTCCATCCTACTGTGGCTGTGTTTTGTTTTGTCTGTATGTGTAGGGTAAAGTGCTTAAATTTTTATTAATACTTGGTGGAGGTTTGCTTTTCTTTGCTGAAGCACTTGTATCTGTAATGTTGTTGCTGGACACACACAGTCTTGATATTTATAGTGGGTAGGGCTCCGAGGAAATCAAATATGACTCGGTTTGTGTGTAATGTTAGCATAATTTGTTGTTATGCTATCTTGGTTTACCCCACAGTACACTTAATATATTTCCTGTCCTCTCTGGGTATCCAGTTCAACATTTTCATTATTGATAAATGACCTATCAGGACTAAAGTCATTAAAACAAACTTCCTTTGCCTTTATCTGACTCTGAAACCAGACTCAAGTCAGGGATTATGTAGCATTTGGCCAGCACTAGGCACAAGTTTGGGGAAACCAGGTACCAGATTATAGAGTGTTCTTTGGCCCAGAATTTACTTTCATTGCAGGCTGTGATGATATATAATCAGTCTTCTTAGGAGCTTGTTAGATGTTATTATGCAGTCATAACCCCATTAAAACTATTTTGGAACCAGCCTAGATGGACTGAGGCCCAATGGAGTGTATTAGTAGTGTAATGAGTATGGGAAGCTGGGTGGCCAGAGATGATTCAAGGACCAGTTCAACCTGGTCTTAACTATTAGTGATGCCAACAATTTCTGCATAGATACCACTTCTTTATGATTTGCTTCAGTGTTCATGTTTGACTATCATAGGGCATCTTATTTGATGATGCCTGAGATGTTTGTGTTATTTGTTTTTCACACAACCAGCAAAAGGCATTCAGAGCCAGGGATACTGTTATAATGATAATTGAGTGTGATAAGCAACCCTCATATCTTGTATATATGTGTATACATCTCTCTCTCTCTCTCTCTCTCTCTCTCTCTCTCTCTCTCTCTCTCTCTCTCTCTCTTTTCTTCTCTCTCTCTCTTTCTTCTCTCTTCTCTCTCTTTTCTTCTCTCTCTTCTTCTTTCTTTCTCTTCTTCTTCTTTCTTTCTTTCTTCTCTCTCTCTTCTTCTCTCTCTCTCTCTTTCTCTCTCTCTCTCTCTTCTCCCTCTCTCTCTCTCTCTCTCTCTCTCTCTCTTCCTCTCTCTCTCTCTCTCTCTCTCTCTCTCTCTTTTCCCCTCACTCACTCACTCCTCACTCTGTCCCTGTATTTCTTCCCAGTGAAAGTGTTAATTTTGGTTTCCCACGATGATTCACTGCGCATTGCTCTTCCAGGTTGAGGTGTCGACTGCAGAGTGGTCATTTGTGGAGCGGCTTATTCCACCGAGGTCAATTCCTAAGCCAAAAATCAAACCAGGTAAGTTTGGTCTCGATTTTTAAAGGGTGAGGAACTTGAAAGATTCTCGTGCAAACTTGGCGTTGATTATCTCAAGTGTAGAATTATTTGTGAAAAAATATATATGCTGTATATATGTGTGGTGCACTCACGCTGGCACGCACATACCTAATTCAGTTTCAGTTTCAGTGTTAGACTTTGATTTAGATTCAGGCTAGGGCTCAGATTCTGTCTCAAAACTCAGTTTCAGTTTCAGACTTAGATTCAGACTCATTTCAGTTTAAAACTTAGATTCAAATTCAGTTTCAGTTTCAGACTTAGATTCAAATTCAGACTCAGTTTCAACTTAGATTCAGTTTCAGTTTCAGACTTAGATTCAAATTCAGATTCAGTTTCAGTTTCAGACTTAGACTCAAATTCAGATTCAGGCTAGGGCTCAGATTCAGACTAAAAACTCAGTTTCAGTTTCAGACTTAGATTCAGATTCAGATTCAGGCTCAGGCTCAGACTGAGATTCTTAGTCATGACCCTGACCCCCCACCCCCCCACCACCTCCTAACCAACACATACTTTCAATTCTCCCCCCCCCCCCCCCTAATTTTTTCTGTTTACCAGAATTATTTTAAAAGCTTTCAGTTCAATATTTTTGTAGTTGTTAATGTCGGTATAATTGTTGTTTTTATTATTGCAATAATTTTTTTTTGTGTACAGATATAGAGAAGCAGCATGGATTTTGGTTCATAATGCAGTAGTTGTGTTGTTATGAGCCATTTTGTGATTTAACTACATATATTCTGCACTTTTACGATGTCGTTACACAGGCGAGGTTACTCCGTCTGGCTGGGTAGCTCCTTCTGCAGCTCCTGGGGATTATCCATACTTTGTCCCACGCTCTGCCAGCCACATGCTACCTGTTTATGTCAAGCACGAGCCAATAATGTCAAGGTAAGGAAGGTTACACTTATATATATATATATATATATATATATATATATATATATATATATATATATATATATATATATATATTATAAAATACATACATACACCTACATATACATACATATACAACATATATACACACACACACACAACACACACACATATATATATTTAAAATTATATATATATATATTATATATATATATATATATATATATATATATATATATATATTATTGTGTGTGTGTGTGTGTGTGTTTGAATGTGTTTGTGTGTGTGTGTGTGTGTATATATGTTTGTGTGTGTGTGTGTATATATGTGGTATATGATATGTTGTATATGTATGTATATGTTGTATTGTATTATGTATATATGTTATATGTATTATGTATATATGTATATAGTAATATGTATATATGTATATATGTATATTATTATATAATTATATTTATTTATATATATAAAATGTTTTTTACTTTTTTTTCTTTTTCTTTCTTTGCTTTTGTGTGTTTTTTAATAGGATTTGTGTGTGTGGTTTGTGGGTGTGTGTTGTGTGTTGTTGTGTGGTGTGTGTGTGTGTGGTGTGTGTTGTGTGTGGGTGTGTGTGTGTGTGTGTGTGGTGTGTGTGTGTTGTGCGTGCATGTGTGTGTGTGTGTTCG
Organism: Penaeus monodon; assembly: GCF_015228065.2. Taxonomy (NCBI): domain Eukaryota; kingdom Metazoa; phylum Arthropoda; class Malacostraca; order Decapoda; family Penaeidae; genus Penaeus; species Penaeus monodon. The sequence continues at coordinate 18,693,458 of NC_051423.1, read as the reverse complement.
TGCGTGCATGCGTATGCGAGTGTGCGTGCACACATTTGTGTGCATATTTGTGTTTGCACATTTGTGTGTGTGCGTTTTTGTGTGTGTGCATTTGTGGGTGGTTTGTTTGTTGGTTAACCCTTTCCCGACGGGTATTATTCATAGTGGCCCGGGCCTCACTGCCGGGGGCTTATATCGTCGCTCTAGCATGCGCGACCATCATGCCAAATACCAGCATCCATGCCTGTCTTCTCGTAATATACCGAAGATATGTTGTATTTTCAGTTTACATTATTTTCTAAAGTCTCTACTTGCCTAACTTCATGATAAATTGAGACTGAAGGGTATTTTTGTTGTTATATAGACTCCATAGTTGTATATTATTCAGTCTATAGTCTGAATAAAATAAGCAGTGTGCGGCATCATGGAGTTGAAATCGTTGGTTTGTTGCATTTTTTTTTTTTTTTCGCATAGTAAAAATGAGAAAGTGTTAAAAACGATTTAATCACACTTTCAGTGGCAGAAAAATAATATTTTGCCTTGATAGTAACAAAAAATAACTCATGGCATGTCCATACATACACCATGGCATGTACGTACATGCCCCCGGCAGATAGTCCCGCCATGCCATGGCATGTGCATAAATGCCACCTGTCGGGAATGGGTTAATTGGTCCAGTAGGAAAGGAAATTTCATGTTAACATCTGCTGGTATATTAAACACAAGCAGGGAACCAGATACTAGGCAGTTTAAAATTTTCTTCCATTGACCCAGTAATCTTTTGGCAGGTTCACGACCTCTGTCAAATATGTCGAAGGTGATGCATTCGCCCTTGGAGAAGAACTGCGGCAGTACCTTTCGGAGAAGCACGCACCCAAACACATTAACTTACGGGTCCACGAGCCACACCGAATGGTACAGATAAAAGGAGAATACATGCTCGAAGTGAAGGAATTTCTGATCAATAAGGGATTCTGAAGAAAAAAAAGTTTTGGTGGTAAGTCTTTGTCTGTCTAGTGATGTTAAGGTCTATAATTTTGTTTTATTTTCTGGTGCTTACTCTACTTACACCATTGGATTCAAATTTCAGGACAAGTTATTATAACATATATCGGATAAAATAATTGTCTCGATAACTTTTTATTCCAGGATCAGCAGCGGATATACTATGATAATTGTTTTCACCGTGATTGAACGATAAAGAATATAAATCGGTCAGTCAACAGATATTAAAAGAGGATGTCTGAAGTGCATTGTACGTATATAAAATCTTATGAATTGTAAAGGAAGTATAGATAGTTCTGTTCATAAATTATTATACCTGTTAGTATGTCTATTCATTCATCCTTCTACAGCTGGGTTTTGTAATAATGGCAGATGTTATTTTTAACTAGTTACTGATTACCAAAAAACAGCCAAATGCACATGCACACAGTATGGCAATTTTTTTTTATATTATGCAGACTTTGATAGTAAGGTTTCAACTCAAGTTGTTCTTATTTGTCAAAATTATTGATTATTTAGATGACTATGGCTGCGTTTTGTCCAGTGTGCAAACATGCTTGCGATTGGCAGTTGTATTATTTTGTTGTGCGTGAATGTGATTAGGATACTGTGTGAAGTAGAAATATATTGCTATATCAACATGTACTTTTATTCGTATAAGGTAAGTATTATTTATCTCATAAAAAAGTATATAGGTAACTCCCATAAAATCGAAGTATGTGTGAAAGGATAATATATAACTGAAATTGAACAAGAAACTTTATTAAAAATAAAATATATCACCAGACTAGAACAATTACATAAAAAAAAATTTGCACTCATGGGCATATTTATTAAAAGACATGCCAAAAAAAAAAAAAAAAAAAAAAGTTTATATAGTTGTGATTTAAACTAAACAACTTTCTTAATATCACAAAAATTTATCAACCTTTAAAATAAAGTAGAAAAAAAAAAACAAAAACAAATTTCAGAAGGGTCAAGAACTAAAAAAATAGAACGTACTATAAAGTGTGGAATGACTGGAAATTTTTTTTGTGTTGGATTCTCTTATTAAAATCGTATAGTAAACTCGCAAAAGCTTGTACACTAAGCTATATACAAATGATCACACGTACTGGCTGTATACACACTATACATAATACAAGCAGAGGGGTAATGAGTTTATCCTAGGCACTGTCTTTATACTGAATAGTGTCATTATTCATAAAACTGCAGCTTCACTAGGAGAGAAATATCATACATATCGATCACAGAATAAATTGCTCGTTAAATCGTGAAATAGATTATAATTACTGGATGTTATTTATGAAAGATAGTTTTACAGATCAGATGGCAAATTACCCTGAATAAAATGGACTTTGTTAGATAAGAAGAAATGGATTTAATTGCAAAAAGATAAATTTTTAATTATTTAATGATGCCAGTATGTAAAACATTTTTAATGGTTTACTGAGCAATCTGGCCATCAGAAAATGGATTGATTTTAAGGGAGTTTGTGATTTTCCTAGTTTAGCATTTTACTATCACAGTCTGTGCATTAAAACATTCATTTAACAAACCTCATATATTAGGTGGTAATACAGTTGCCTGCACATTATTTGTAAAATTATAAGCACTACTATTAGCTCGTAAAACTTGAATAAAGAATACTTTCTAAAGAAAAGGGAAAGAAAGAAAAAGAAAAAAGAAGCGAGGCAAAACAAATAGGTTAACAAATGAGAGATTTATAATCCTCATATCAATTTTGTGGACTTTGCCAAATACTGAGATCTGTACAAGTGTGAACTTCAAGTACTGCCTTTTCAAGACAAACTGTAAGCTCACTGAGATATGTACATTGACCACATAGAAGCATCATGTCACATTTTGAAATTTAAGCCACTTTGAAACTTACGCCAACTTAAATTTTTAGCCATTTCTCAAAACTTGATTTCATACTTCTCAAAACTAGTGTGTTGTCTATTTCTGAATTCATAATTTAGTATCTAGCATGCACAACTTATTGCAGATATCATAAGCTACCTACAAGGGACTTGGAAGATAATAAAAATAAAGTACTTGTCCTGAGAAGTTCATAAAGAGACTGTAGTTAAAAAGAGAATCTGAGCTTTTTCTAATTTGTTGTCGCTGATATGCAGATGATGATATCCAAATAGCAACCTGTGGTCTGAAGAGATAAGAGCTACCAAGCAAGATATCAATACCAGGTATCACATGATTCCTTGAGAAACTGATGTGCCTTTGACATCTCCAATAATATGATCCTGGCTTTGGGTACCAAGCAATTTTTTTTTTCTCCTCACATCCCGTTTTTAAACCTAGAAAAAGGGGAAAAAAAAGATTGGTTAAATGAAATAAAAAAATAAAGCACAGAGGTATACGATTGATGGGAATAAATTGAGAGGAGAACATCGTTTTAATGTTTTTGTTTTGTTTCAGCACTACGTTTATTTTTATCTTGCTTTTAGAGTGTGTTGCTGGTTTAGTTTACAGTTAATAATAATAATAATAACCATAGGTGTATATCTTCCCCTTGGCTTGAATAACATAGCACATGATTTAGTAAACATTTATTATCCCATGGCTACATTGTGCTTAAGATAACTTAAATATTGTTGGTGTATCTGTAGACATTGTGTTTATACAATTTATAAAAAATAAAAACTGATGTTGCAAATTTAGCAAAGAGGAACACCATAACGTGAACTACATTTTAGAAATCTGTGACAGATTATTGATGTTACAGAAATGAGACCAGGGTTGCAGAGCAATCACTGAAACTATTATAGAACAATGACTTTAATTTCAGAGAATAGGGAAGATGAGGGGGGTGGGGAATCTTTCACAGGTTTCAAGTAGTCCGCAAATACTTCTATTGACAGAAGCTTATTTTTCGTAAGGTTTGCAGCATTTACTCACAACATCTAATTATAAAAAATTTGTTTACAGAATCAGATACAAATGAGGTTTAAAAAAAAAATTTAGTGCTGTATTCTTTAAAAGTATGTTACCAATCAACATGGACATGAAACAATATAATTTTAGGTGCAACAATTATCACTGTCAAATTACAAGGAATTCAATTCAAATCTTAGCCTGAATGAACTACACATCATGCTAACCATAAATATGACCCTATTCTATATCCTCATCTTTTTATTGTTAAATTATCTATCTATTTGTATCCAAATTATCAGTTCTCACGTCTGTTAGAGAAACTTTTAATGTCTCAAATACCAGTGCATTATGCTTCTAAATACTCAGGCTGCGAATGTAAGCCAATCTATTTCAAGCATCTAATATAGTCTTAAGGTGCTCCCTTATTGCTAGCTTCACTATACCGTCTAGCTGGGTGTCGCAAACAGCTGATCGTCACCTAGTCCCTTTCATACAAGTGCTGTTTTTTTTATTATTTGGCACTGATTTTTTTTTTTTTTTTCTGTCTTGGAGGACATTTTTTTTTTTTTTTTCTTCTTAAATCTGTGTCCAGAAGGACATGAAAATATATGATTTTAGGATTCATTATAAAGGTGTACATGCTTTGGCAAAAAGGAAATTTGGCATCTCAGGTGAAGGCCAATAGTTTATTATTATTACTAGTTTTTGACTAGAGCAATAACTGGATTTTTTTTATACAAACACAGGGTAATTTTCTTACATCTCACCCATCTACATAGGAACAGAGACTTGTTAAACTTTTTGAGAACAGCTGGTTCATACTTGCTCTTTCTTCTTATTTGGCATATTCTATATCTCCCACTCCCCCCCAAATTAAGTATTCAGACTTATGTTAACTATTGGACATGCTGATAGAAATGAATTCACTGTAAAAATAATACATATCTGAAAATGCATGGTCCTTGAGATAAGGATTATGCACGAGTGGCTAGATTTGTCTCTATCGTAGATCTGTAGAAAACTATACGCTGTTTAACATAGGTTTCAGCATTTAGAGATTAACCTGAGATTGTGTCAAAAGACAAAATTTTTAATGCAAGGAAAATCAGTGATTAACTTTATAAAGTTGAAAATTTTACATTCATACACTTTGTAAATCATATTATGCTGAATTTAATATTATATC
>NC_051423.1:18670890-18675890 GCF_015228065.2 Penaeus monodon | reverse complement strand
GTTGCAGGGGCCCAAAACCCCCATACCCCCCGGTGTTTGTTTCCTTTGGGCAGAGTCAAATACCCAAAACCCCGGGTGCTGCTTTGGGTTCAGACCCCCAAAAAACCCTTCCCCTGGGGCCCTGCTTTCTTGCAGAGTAAAAAACCATCCCTCGGTGTTTGAAATTTTTTGCAGAGTCAAATACCCTCCCCTTTCGGTGCGCTTTGGTTGCAAAAGTAAAATACCCATACCCCCCCGGGCCCCTGAAATTTTGCCGAGTCAAAACCCAAAACCCTCGGTGCTGTTTCTTGCAGAGTCAAAAAACCCATACCCTCGGTGCGCATTGTTGCAGATTTCAAATCCCCAATCCCCCTGGGTGCGGGCTTTGTTGAAGAGTAAAATTTACCAAAACCCTGGGTTTTGGCTGCATTCTTGCAGAGTCAAATCCCCAATACCCTGGTGCTGAAATTTTTGGGCAGAGTAAAATACCCATACCCTCGGTGCTCCTTGTTGCAGAGCAAATACCCATACCCCGGTCCCTTTTTCCCGCAGAGTCAAAATCCCCCATACCCTGGGTTTCTGCATTGTTGCAGAGTCAAAATCCCCAAACCCTCGGTGCTCCCTTCTTGCAGAGTAAAATACCCAAAAACCCCGGGTTGCTGCATTGTTGAAAGAGTCAAATACCCTACCCTGGGTCCCGCATTTTTTGCGAGTAAAATACCCATACCCTCGGGGGCTGCGTTTTTTGCAGAGTAAAATACCCTACCCTCGGTGCGGGTTTTTTGCAGGTCAAATACCCATACCCCGGGGGCTGCTTCTTGCAGAGTCAAAAACCCATACCCTCGGTCCCTTCCCCTTTTTTTTGCGGGAAAAAAATTTCCCCATCCCCTGGGTGCTGCATTTTTTTCCAAGTCAAATCCCCATACCCCGGTGCTGCATTCTTGCGGGAGTCAAATACCCTTTACCCTCGGGGGCTGCATTCTTGAGGGGTAAAATACCCATCCCCTCGGTGCTGATTTTTTGCAGGCCAAATTCCCCATCCCCCTTGGGTTTCTGCATTTTTGCGAGTAAAATACCATCCCCTGGGTGTTTGCGTTTTTGCAGAGTCAAATACCCTTTACCCCCGGTGCTGCGTTGTTGCGGGATTCAAATACCCATCCCCTCGGTGTTTGCATTTTTGCAGAGTCAAAAAACCCATCCCCTCGGGGCTGCATTGTTCAGAGTCAAATCCCCATCCCTCGGGGGTTTGAAATTCTTGCAGGGGCCCCAAATACCCATACCTTCGGTGCTCCCATTTTTGCAGAGTAAAACCCCCATACCTCGGTCTGCATTCTTCAGAGTCAACCCCCCTTTCCCTCGGTGCTGCATTCTTGCAGAGTCAAATCCCCATACCCTCGGTGGCTGCGTTGTTGCAGAGTCAAATACCCATCCCTTTTCCGGTGTGCATTTTTTGCAGAGTCAAATACCCTACCCTCGGGGGCTTGCGTTGTTCAGAGTCAAATCCCCAAAATCCCCTTCGGGGGCTGCATTCTTGCAAAAGTAAAATCCCCAATACCCTGGGTCCCTGCATTCTTGCAGAGTCAAATCCCCAAACCCCTTTGGGTGCTGCATTTTTTGCAGAGCCCAAATACCCTACCCTCGGTGTTTATTGTTGCAGAGTAAAAAACCCCCATCCCCCTGGGTTTGGCTGCTTTGGGGTTTGAAAGGTAAAAAAGAAAAAAAATACCCTGGGGTTGTTTGCATTGTTGGGGAGTAAAATACCCATACCCTGGGTTTGCTGCATTGTTGCAGAGCCCAGATACCCATCCCCTCGGTGCTGCATTCTTGCAAAAGTTAAAAACCCCAAAAGGTGTTTTTTTTATAATGGAAAAAAACCCACGGTGTTGTTTTTATAAACGTAGAAAAAAAAACCCACGGTTTTGGGGTTTTAAATTACAAATTTAAAAACCCACGGTTTTTGTGTTTACTAGGGATTTAAAAAAACCCCAGGGTTTGGTGGGTTTATTACGGAGTTAAAAAACCCTGGGGTTTGGGTTTTTATAATGGATAAAAACCCACGGTGCTGTGTTTATTACTAATTTTAAAAAACCCACAGTGTTGTGTTTATAATGGAAAAAAAACCCCGGTGGTTTGTTTTAAGGGATAAAAACCCACGGTGCTGTTTTTTAAATACGGAAAAAAAACCCCCAAAGGTTTTTGTGTTTATAAGGGAAAAAAAACCCCGGTTTTTGTTTTTTAAAACCTAGGGAAAGAAAAAAAACCCAAACGGTTTTGGGGTTTTAATTACAGATTTTGAAACCCCATGGGGTTTGTTTTTAAAGGGAAAAAAAAACCCCACGGTGCTGTGTTTTTTCGAATTTAAAAAAAACCCAGGTTTTTTGGTTTTTTATAATGGATAAAAACCCACGGTCTGTGTTTTTCAGGGAGAAAAAAACCCACGGGGGTTGGGGTTTTTTAAGGGAAAAAAAACCGGTTTTGTTTTTTACAGGGATTTAAAAAACCCCGGGGGTTGGGTTTTTTACGGATTTAAAAACCCCCTTTAGTTGTGTTTATAATGGAAAAAAAACCCACGGTTTTGGGGTTTATAATGGATAAAAACCCCACAGTTTTGGGGTTTTTATTGAAAACCCAAAAACAACCCAGGGCGTTATGTTTTTTACGTTTTAAAAAAAAACCCAGGGTGTTGGGGGTTTTTAGGATTAGAAACCCAGGGGTTCGTGATTCGACGGAAAAAAAACCCACGGGGGTTGGGGTTTTTTAAACAGAGAAAAAACCCAAAGTGTTTGGGGTTTATTACAGAGAAAAAAACCCCCACAGGGGTTGTTTTTTATTACAGAGAAAAAAACCCCCCGGTGTTGTTTTTTATTACAAAGAAAAAAACGACCCACAGTTTTTTGGGGTTTTTTACAGAGCAAAAACAACCCACAGGGGTTGTTTTTTATTACAAAAGCAAAAAACCCCCGGGTTTTGTTCTTTATTAAAAAGAAAAAAAAATCCCACAGTGTTGTGTTTATTACAGAGCAAAAACCCCATGGTGTTGTCTTTATTACAAAGAAAAAAACAACCCACGGGTTGTGTTTATTACAGAGCAAAAAGGGCCCGCAGTGTTTTTGTTTTTAAACAGGCAACATACCCACGGTGTTGGGTTCATTACAGAGAAAAAACAACCCACGGCTTTTGTTTTTTTTAACCAGGAAAAGGCCCCCCCCCCCCCCCCCGGTGCTGTGTTTTTTGGGCAGAGAAAGGGGAGCCCACAGTTTTTTGTTTTTATTAAAGAGAAAAACCCAGGGGCTTTGGGTTTTTTTTAAACAGAGAAAAAAGGCCACAGTGTTGTGCTTTTTTCAGAATTAAAAAACCCAGGGTTTGCTGTATGATTCAGAGTCAAAAAAAAAAAAAAAAACTACAGGGCTTTTTGACTCAGCGGGAAAATCCAAAAAGCCGTGCGGTCAGACCCTCGGGAGACACGCCCCCCGTGGAAATGCTGGGGGGACACAAAAAAGGGTTTGGAGGGGGGAAATGGACTCCTAGCGCGGGGTTACGTGGATAGACAAGGATAAAACGAGAGTCAGGCTGAGCGAAAAAATGTGGGGCCAAAATGTAATAAAGTCTCAGAAAAAACCCCCACCCCTGGGTGAAATCTAAAACCTATTATTCGGGGACTTTCCACACGTGGCTGGAGTTTTTCCTGTCTTTCTGACGTCTTTTGGGCACCACAAATCCTGTCTTATGGCTGAATTCCAAATGCTTTCGATCCCTACCGGGGCTTTAATGCCCAGTACTGGAATTGGCACAGTGCCTTTGGGGGAAGGGGGAAAAGGGGCCCCGTGAAATAAACTCCTTGGGGCGGGGAAACCTTTGTGCAAAAAAACCTTTCTGCGCGCTAAAATTTTTCCCCTTTTTTTTAAGTTCATTGGAGACGTTTAAACCATGCGGGGGACATATGGTTTGGGGATCTTTCACCTAAAGGATTTTCTGCCCTACTGATCCCATCAATGTATAGGGGTCGGGTACTTTAAATACACGGGGTTTTTTTGCGGGAGTACTGGAGGGGTTTTTTTCCACTCGGGGGCCCCGTTTCCCGGGGAGGATTCTAAGTTCTTTTTCTTTTATTCTCCCCTTTGGGTGAGGGGGGACGGGGATTTTTTCCCCCTTTGGGTCCACCCGCAATACAGCAAAGGGTTTTTCAGTATCCCTTATCTTCCCGTTTTTTGGAGTACCTGAACACTTTGAGGATGGGGGCAGAGACATTTTAACCATCTCAAAATTTTCGGGGAAGGAGCCCCGTCCTCTTTTCCCCTGGGAAAGGGGGTGGGGGCTATGGCCGGTAAAAGATGCCCCAACTTCAACCAATCCCGATCAGCCCAATCGGAAGTTATGCCTTTTTTAGAAGCATTATCCAAAAGGGGGGAATTTTTTGGGTTTTGCCCCAAACGGGGGAGAAAAAAGGGGGAGTGTTACCGTGATATATCACATATTTCATATCAGCAACTGGTATATCACATATTTTGTATATCACGTATTCTGTAGCACTGCGATCGGAGAGCCTGTATGGTTTTAATTCATCTTCTGTGTTACAACCGCCGAGAAGGCCTCGGCGAGTACCACTGGGTCAACACATGGTCTGTATCAACCGTAAGAGCTGACCTGTCAAAAAATGTTTGTGCGAGGGGTCGTGCCATAGGAGGTGATGGCGGCTCTTCATATGATCGATGTTGGGAGATAGTGAGATCGCGACCTAACTATGATGTAACATATGAAGTAGAATGTTACTTAATGTTGTAGCCTATGTATGTTTAAAGTGTGAGGGCAGTTCGAGGGAACCTCAGTGCCGTCAAGACGCCCATAACACTCTGGAATCAGACCGTTAAGCTGATATTCTGACTGTTCCCGCAATGCGTATGTATCCAATATTTGTAGAAGGTTCTTTATTACATAATCTAATATACATTGTTATTTAGTGGCTTTGTATATTGTGTGCATTTTACAATCTATGTATTAATTAACAGGTTTGACCGCTACCG
>NC_051423.1:18623390-18643390 GCF_015228065.2 Penaeus monodon | reverse complement strand
CAACTGACGGACAGAGGTTCAGTCCGGTCAGCGTGCTGAAGGCTGTCTGTCTGTCGCTCGCAGGCGACCCTCGATATGTAACCCAGCTTTATATATGTGATGTTACTGAAATATGTATGCCAATGTTATTCTATTTATATGTTGTTATATTCTACATGCCTTGTATAATCTTATGTATTGTCACATGCCTATATTCCCACACACACACATACATATAAGTATGTCCATTGCTTTACCTGTTTATTCGTCTCTCGTTGCCACACTAGACATTCCTATGTTGTATTGTCTATCCCCTTCCACAAGAGCTATGCATTGTTGTAACACTACCTTTCATCACCAATGGTTGCCATATGTTAAGCACGTGATCTATGCCCATCTTTAGACCACTGTAGGAGATGACAGGCAGACTCCCTGCGGGGAGCCAAGGAGCAACACCTCGCTCCTCGGTGTAGCCGTACTCCATCATTACTATACAAATAAAAGGGAGTCATTACATCTTGCTCGTCTACTTTACACCCTAAGCTCGCCACCTACCATACTCTTGTAGGGCCCATCATTCCGGCTCTTACAACGTATATCAGTATCGAGATTTGCTAGTTATATGAGTGCTAACGAATGCCGAGACTGCGATATTCTCGGGCTTCAGAACTACGTGAACAGGCGGCGCTGAAGGAAATCCGTCTTCAGGCGGCATCACAGAATGCGAGCGAGCGAGCGGCGCTGAGGGAAGAGCATCCTCAGGTGGCGGTAATACAGGATACGTACGAGTGAGAATCTAGTTAGGCAACTCATAAACTGCAAATGAACAACTATAACTGACAACTGAACGCAGAATAAAAAAAAAAAAATCAATGCACAATTAAATAAGTCGAGATTAAGTATTGAGCACAAAATGAAAATAATATAAGGAAAACTAAGCATTGATCACCATTATTTTTCTGACGAACCTTCACACTCGGGTCTGATGTTGTTCCTGCTTGGTCGCGACTGCGTGGGGGAATCCGCATGGCGAGGAACTCGGCTTGGTGTAGAAATGTTTTGGGTGGTCAGCGTCCTTGGTGATACGTGGTCCAGCTGGGGTCCTTCTAAAATCTGCACAGCGTTGGCAGCAACAGATGATACAGGTGTTGAGGGGTCAGCTGCAGGTGTTGAGAGTGGCGTGACTTGCTGTGTCGGAGTTCAGCAGCTAGGCGGACAGCGTCGGTTATCCGGCCTTGGGGACATCTCGTCAGGAGGACTGGCTCACACATGGCGATTAGCAATAGGAGGCGTTCTCGGCAGAGTGTGCTGTTGATGCGGAGCACGAACTTCGGAGGCGCTATATGAGTTCAAAGTCACCGCTAAGCCACCAGTTGTAAGAGCCGGATTGATGGGCCCTACAAGAGTATGGTAGGTGGCGAGCTTAGGGTGTAAAGTAGACGAGCAAGATGTAATGACTCCCTTTTATTTGTATAGTAATGATGGAGTACGGCTACGCCGAGGAGCGAGGTGTTGCTCCTTGGCTCTCCGCAGGGAGTCTGCCTGTCATCTCCTACAGTGGTCTAAAGATGGGCATAGATCACGTGCTTAACATATGGCAACCATTGGTGATGAAAGGTAGTGTTACAACAATGCATAGCTCTTGTGGAAGGGGATAGACAATACAACATAGGAATGTTTAGTGTGGCAACGAGAGACGAATAAACAGGTAAAGCAATGGACATACTTATATGTATGTGTGTGTGTGTGAATATAGGCATGTGACAATACATAAGATTATACAAGGCATGTAGAATATAACAACATATAAATAGAATAACATTGGCATATATATTTCAGTAACATCACATATATAAAGCTGGGTTACAATATATATATATATATATATATATATATATATGAACTGATAAATGCAGTTACTAAAAAGAAATTTATATGTAGATAAAAATCAGTAAAGACAGATGAGAAGCAGAAGATGGAGAGGCGAATGGACAGAAAGGTGGTGTGGTATAATCACGAGAATACCAGTTCCTCTCAGCTACATAAGTATGACCTTGTCAATACTACATGGCATTATAGAAATCAGATATCTCCTTAATGACATAACTACTGTATATAAAGATAAGGATGATAATAGTAACAGTGAATATTAGAAGATTTGTACCATACTTGTGAAATGGCCAGCTCATTGCTATGCTGCTCATAAAAAAAAAAAAAAGCGAGGCTATGTCATAGCTTAAAGCACATCTATCACTGCTCTGTAAATTGGATGACTTTTTCTTTTCAATATCATGAATATTCATTATAGAACAAAAAGATCTTAGTTTCCAAGTTCTGTCCACCTTACATTATTTTGTTTTTCAAAACAATAATTTTGTCATAAATACCTACATTGTAGAATAGCCTTACGTGCAGAATTATCAAGCAAATTAACAATGGCAGTAATGTAAAAACATAAATCTATATAACACATGAATCAGAACTTATCAAAGAGCAATATTAGCAAACATATCCAGATACAAAGGTACATTAGAAGCCAGAAACCACGACAATTTCAATTATAATCTGGATAAAACACAGATAACATAAAAAAAAAAAAAAAAAATATCTAAGTACAATACACTGCAAGTGTAATGTAAATCTTTTCTAAATTAAAGTAATAAATTATTATGAGGCAGAATCCTCATAATACACTTGCAGCAAATTCTGAACCTACTCATGAATTTCATAGCCTAAGGTCCCCTAAACGAGATTAATTTTGGTTTGGTGGTTTACTTTTATGATGTCAATTTAACTTTCTAGGTTTTCTTATTATTATTATAAAGCAACACATGAGCAACTACAAAATGTCTATGCATATAAATAAGCGTAAATATTCAGAATACCTTCGCAAAACAATCTCGACGATTTTGGTATTGAGGGAATCCCCTCACTCTCCATCCAAATATACCAAAAAAAAAAAAAAAAAAAAAAATAAAAAAAATAAAAAAATAAGAAAAGAAAAGAAAATATGTGTGTGTGTGTGTGTGTGTGTGTGTGTGTGTGTGTGTGTGTGTGTGTGTGTGTGTGTGTGTGTGTGTGTGTGTGTGCGTGTGTGTGTATGAACACGATATGAATAATAACCCACTAAACTGTCGAATGCAGGGCCGTACATACGTAGTGGATTCTTTGCCTTTGTCCTTTGTAGGACAGAGTCGCAATTTTTTACTTATTCAGAGTATATCATTACTATTGTTATGTATTAACTGATTTCTAGACATGCATTACTCTGCAATTTCGCTGATACCTTTCATGCCCTACCCTGCTACCGGGGCCAAGATAGTGAGTAATGGGGGGGGGGGGGAGTCGTGGCATAATTTTGATACATCTGGACAGTCGAGAATCAGAAAATCCATCGATACCAAAATCGTTGGGTTATACGATGAGAATTACAAATACTTTCTTGTTGGATAATTTAGCTTAAGGCATTTTTTGTAACATTTCCGAAACCCCTAACTCTTTGATACGCTCTGATACATGTTTGGCCTTTATGCGTACATTATTGGAACCTGTCGAAACATCTTTTCATTTTGTAATAAAGTGTTTACCTTCATCTTGATAGGGTTTGATACACTCCGGCCAGCCAATCAGAGCGCAATATTTTTCAGATATATTTCACGTAGTCTCAGATAGTCTCATTAATTACGAATCGCATTGCAAGTCTTTTGATATAACTTTTTATTGTAAAGATGCATGAAACGTTTCTGTGCTTTTTGGCAGACATCAAATACATGTTCACTCTATATGGGTAAGACATGAAGTCAGTCATGACGGTCGCTGGAACGACATGGTAAGAATTTCCAATGTGTCCGAGTCATATGACGTGGTATCGACTTCGGTGGGATGCCTGTCTTTAAAATCATTCTGTACCTCAGTGATATAACCTTACAAACTCAAAAATATCAATGAAAATGTTGTATATCTTGATTTGTTGATATTGTAAAAGGCTATGGGAACTCTAGTACAATGGTGAACAGAGGGTAGTTATACTTGTTAACAGCTTCACTCTTTATTTCTAAGAGTTGACACCACACACCAGTTTGGAATACACGAGACAATGTCAAAAGGGTAATGGTTCTATGCTGAGTCGCGGGTCAGGTCAGCTAGCCCGGAGGGAGAGGGCCAAGCCGACCTTACCGCGTCAAGCTCTGGTCACGAACTCTCTGGTCAATCGAGGTGAGATAGAATTGTCAACTACGCCCTCGCTGAGTGAATGGTTCTTTTGGGACTTTTGGATCCACGTGGAAAACAGCCACGTGGTCCACTGGTAACAGAAATAGACTTCTGCATATGTTACATTGCTCGGCCACCTACTTGCGCCTTGCCCTCGAGGCGCCTTCAAGGGTGAACTAACTTGGCTGGTCGTCTCGTTCTCGTGCATTGTCCTGGTGCATCTTCGTGGCTGCTCGTCCCTGTCGTCCTCTCCTTCCTGGTCCTCGGTGTAATCTGTCCGTCCTCGATGTCCACACGTCCTCGAAAGTCTCGCACAGGTCCTCCTTGACTTCGGATTTGTCTAGACCTCCTCGTAGTCCTCGTCCAGGCCTAACTCGGCGGCGTCCTTGTCTAACGTCCTCACAGATCTCGTCCAGGTCCTTCTCGGTGGCATGCTTGTCCTCGTCCTTGTACTCTTCATCTGGATCTACGGGCGTCGGGGCAGGGGCGTCCTGATCGATATCTCGGGGCGGCTGATACGAGCTCCTGAAATTGACTGGATCTGCAGGCGTCAGCCAGGCACCGCCCATCCACAGCATCCTGGGGCGACTGTTACCTGCGCTGGCGAGTCTTGGTGCTTTGCTGGATTTACGGGAGTCCGGCAGGCAGCGCCCGTCCACTACATTATGGGACGGCTTAACACCTGCTCTGACGACATCCTGGTCTGCAGGCCTATGGCGATCTTCCGATGACGTCCTTCTCACAGCATCCTACGGGTCCTCCTTCGGTGCCGTGTCGGTCTGACTGTAATATATAGTTGGGACCAGATTATACACATAAGGGCCAGAGTAAGAGAAAAAGAAAGGCAACAGAGAAGAGGGGGTGTTAAGTACCACTAGCCGGTTATTTATAAAAATTTGTGGTATTTAATGTTGGTTTTTAATTTATTTTCGTCTTTTTTTTATTTTGTGTTTTATTTCACAAAGATAAAGAAGAAAATAGGAGAGGGAGACGTCAGTAGTGATCCGCATGGACCTAGCTTGAACTACCAACCGTCTCTGATAGATATGAGAGTAGATAAGGGAAACGACAACGGCAATCCACAAGGATTTACTTGAACCACTGTCGTCACACAGAGAAGAAATAATGTAACTTGTACATCATGTATGAGTCACTCGTCACAACTGACAAAATTGCGGGGTAAAGAGATATATCATAAATCTTTACACCGGCACTAAGGCAGCAACCAACCCTATTAATGAAAAGGTTCAGTGTCTTTTGTCCTGCGTGGATGAGTGAGGTGAGTGTGTGTGTATGCATGTGTGAGTGACAGCTAGCGTGAATGAAAGGGAAAGCGAGAGTGACCTCACACTGAGAATGAATCACAAACACGAATATTAGCGTTCACTATAACAAAACTGAAGTAAAATAGCAATGCTAGCTATATGAAATTATTTCAACTACCATCCTGAATTCAACATTTAATGATATGTGACAGAATGTACTTATGAAGGAATGGTGAAATGAAAAAACGTATTCGCATGCTATTTAACAAGCAAATTTTCTCGGGGTCAGCAATCTGAACTGCCGAGGTACATATCTAGCTATGCATGTTATACTTCATCGACGGGGGATCCGATACCCAAAATGCCGTATGTTGACTGAAGCGACTTGAGCCAGGAAAATCTATAAATAACTTGCTCTTTTCTGCATATCTGTGATGGGCGCTCGCGACATTCCTTACGGATATTTAAATTAACATGAATCACACAAACGCCTGGGATATACCCAAAACATGCAAGTGACTCCAAGAGGGTGAGAAAGGTGCGAATAATGATTCTAGCTTAAACCCTAGTCCTACATTAATTAACAGACGTAACCGCGGGTCACACAGGCTCAAAGTTGCCGATCAAACGAATAACCTTTCGAAGGTCGGAGAGCATATCTATTAGGCATTTACGCAACCCCAGGGCAATATCGGGCAATCCTGTGCACTATGATATGGGGGAAGATCCTACGCTATATTCAATATAATGAATTTTATGAAATTGCATTACAAGCTACGTTCTAGCGCCAATAGAACGTGTCACCAAAGCAATGTAACAATGCTAAAGTTAATCCCTAAGGTATCAACAAAACAACAACCAAATTACAGGGAACCAAGCAGTCATGTCTTGACCCTTTCCACATCGCAACCGACCGGGAAAAGAGAAAGCGAGGTCAGGTCAAGACGGGAAAACAACCTTTTCCTCATCCAAAGAGACTGCAAGCGAAAGAAAAGGGATGGTCAGGTCGGGTGAGGGGAAGAACAAGATAACGCGTTAAATTCGTTGCAGATGAAACAACATAAATCTCTAAAAATTAGAGAAATTAATTAATTACTTAGAAAACAATATTCCTGTTTGTTGACCACATACTCAATCACACGGAAATGCGATCTGAGGCCAAGAGAATAGTGTGAGAACGTGCCATTTGCTGTCATTTAGCACTTTTTACCCAACAGCAAAAAAAAAAACAACGGCTTAACACATGTAGGGGCTAAGAAAGAAGGGAAAAGAAATAATAGAAAGGGGGCCCAAATGTGTACTTACGTTTTTTTTCCTTTTTTTTTCTTAGACATATCTTGAAGTGGTCGAGCGGATTTTCTTCTTTTCTGCAAGCTGGAAGGACGCAGCGCCCCTCGCTGCAACGAGATATAACGGGTCATACGTACTCTAGTACAGTGGCTGACAGGGACTCAAAACACACGTAAAGGGGTTAAACACACACTACAACAACGCTACGATTTGTCTAAAGGGTAAAAGCGCCATGCGGTGTCACGTGTCTGGTCAGTCCGCCCGGAGGGAAGAAGGGCGAAGCCGACCTTGCCGTGTCGGCCGCTTGACACGTCAACTACGCCCTCGCTGAGTGAATGGTTCTTTTGGGACTTTTGGATCCACATGGAAAACAGCCACGTGGCCCACTATTAACAGAAATAGACTTCTGCATATGTTATAGATATAATTCAATCAATAAGTCAAGTAAAATATCCACGACCATTAGAAAAACCCAATTGTCTGATTTGGACACAAAACTCACTCGCGGTCCCCCCTAATGCAAGTCGCCTTGCCTTGCCGCGGTGGGGGGGCCTTGAGGTCCCAATGATCTGGTGAGCCCAACCAGAGGGCTACCCATTCTGGAGGGGTCACCAGTGAAGGATGAGAATAAATGGCTTCCTGGTGAACCAAGGCCTATGAAGGGATGGTGCACCCACCTCTGGTTCATTCCATCTTGGATCAGGGAGAACTATCCCATGTGTGTTTGCAGTGTGTGGCGTCCCGTATTACTAGGAGGCAGGAGTCCTGGAGGTTGAGTGATGCTGCATGCTGTGCTCTGCAGCTAGCAACTTTGGTCCTCTATTCTGGTTAGATGGGTGGCTTGATCAGTCAGCTGGTCAAATATGGTTAGGTCAAGCAGGCACTGTTCAGTCGGTAGTGCATAGTTCCTGCTACTGTTATCAGTACTGTAATAGTGGCTGCGTATATTTCCTCACTACCCCTGTGGCTGTTGGAGTAGGAGTGAAGGGTCAATTGAGGAGACTCCCAAAGTTAGGTCTTTAGAGTCATCAGTCAAGGTTCCAGAGGCCTCAAAGGTGACAGCTCTACCACATCCACAGGGGCCTCTGCTGCCAGGCAGAATGCCCCTGAAGCAAAGGCTCAGGTACATGCTTTGCCCAGGCAAAGGAATCCTGAGCTTATTCAAAGGACTCCTCTCAGAGTGGGGTCTTTGAAGCCATCAGGCAGGGCTCCAGAGGCCTCAACGGTCACAGCCCCAGCTGTCACCACATCCACAGGGGCCTCCACTGCTGGACAGAATGCTCCTGAACCAAAGGCTCAGGTCCATCCTGGAAAGGGACAGCCTAAAGGTGTGGGGCAGGCCTTAACCACAGGTGCTGCCAAACAGAGGTAGTTTGAAGAACTGGATACCCTAATCCAATGGAACTCAGGGAATTTATGCAAAATGGGAAGAACTGCAACATCTGATAGCTTCATATAACCCAGTTTGTGTATGCCTACAAGAGATTATGACCCGGGAAAATCGTCTGATTTCCCAGAGTTATGGGACATTTGATAATGGAATCTTTTTAGATCAACTGCAGTTTTGCAATGATCTGTGAATGATTTCCATTGTGTTCAAGATGCTGTTAATCACTTCACATCACGAATTGACCTTGCAGCAGAAGCATCCATTCCCAAAAGTAGCGGCAGTACTGTCGACCTCTGGTACCATGGTGGTCTGATGAATGCCAACATGCTGTTAGAGCAAGAAAAGCTGCATCAAGGCAGTTGAAATGATGTCCCAGCAATGTAACCTTGATGCTTTATAAAAAGACCCGAGCCAAGGCCAAGCGAGTGCTAAAGGAGGCTAGATGGATGTTGTGGAGACAGTATATCTCCTTGATTAACTCTGGGACCCCCTCAGCATGGGTATGGGACAAGGTGCATAAGATTGCTGGAAAGAACACATCCATGTCACCACCTGTTCTGTTGCAAATGAGCTAGCTAAATCCATGGCAGAGATCTCCTCTGGAGCATCTTACACTGCCTGATTTTCCACTCTTTGGGCTGAACAGGAACGACACCTAAGGTCGTTCTTCAGTAGGACTGCAGCAGAACTTCCATACAACTTGCCATTTTTGTGCAAGGAGATGGACTCTGCTTTGCAGCTCTGCTGTAAGACGATATTCCATACCAAATTACCAGAGAGCTCCCAAAAGTTCCTGTTCGACCTATTCAATAGGATCTATAGGGAGGGCACATTGCCATCCACATGCAAAGAAGCTTTCCCTAAACCTGGTAAGGATGCTTCCATAACAGGGAATTACAGACCATTTTCTCTCACCAGCTGCATCTGCAGGCTGATGGAGAAACTGGTAACCTTCAGGTTGACATGGCTGCTAGGAAATGAAAATGTGCTGACCCCATATCAATATGGGTTTAGAAGATTGAGATCGACCACAGATGCACTTGTTAGGATGGAAACTACTATGCAGAATTCCTTTGCACAGTGACGTCACATGTTAGCAGTCTTCTTTGATCTTGAAAAGGCTTACGATACCACTTGGAAACATGGCATACTCATGAAGCTATATGGCATTGGTTTAAGAGGAGCATTATCTACCTTCATCCAAAGCTTCCTTGCTAACAGGAAGTTTAGAGTTCGGGTGAGAAACAGTTTCTCTAACCTGGAAGATTAGCTTGAAGGGGTCCCACAAGGGAGTGTCTTAAGTGTGACCCTGTTTGCCATTGCTATAAATGACATTGTAAAAGTAATATGATAAGCCCTTATAAATCAAATAATTCTCCCAAATCCAAATTGATTTCATGCACAGTTATCTATCATTGGTGTAAAGCAAAGCGGATGTTACTAGCCTGGATAGATTCAGAAATTCAGAAGCATGAAAAGCTTAGGAAATGTTCATTGTTGTCTGCTATTTGGCTTACAAATAACTGTATGGAGTGGTTACCTTGACGAAAATTAAGACCCTTTTCATCTATGGCAAAAGGTGTGCAAATCGAAAATAAGGGAGATATAGGCCAGACAAGAGTGAGGATCGCCCCTTCTAAGTCCCTTCCATGTTTACTTCGAGAGAATCAAAACAAATGTGACACAGAACTCATTACCACATAGTCCTTGTATTGCTACGCGCTCGTGAGAACGAATATTTTGTCATTATCAGCGTCCGTTTTCTCGAATTCATGTATGTAATGGGTTCTTTTCCTTTTATTGTTCTTCATTTGCGTGTTTTGGTAAGTATTTATGCTATTCTGTACAATACCCGCGTGTGCATGCGCGTTTTGACACCGGGAGATTTGACAGGGCAAGCGCCATTACGTCGAGAAATGCCGGTGAGCAATGTTTTATTTCAAGTGCTGCGTCGATTCTGGGTCATTTTTAAAGCCCTTTTGTGGATATTCGTTTCTATCACAGCCTGATATTTGAACCCATCCAGTGCCGCAAATGCTGAAAAAAGTGATTAGAAACCAAGCAATTGTGACCATAGACGGAAGCGAAGAAACGTGCGGTGTTTCGCGATATGTATGTGGTTTTACCCTGGGGGTCCAGGGGGCATAGCTCCCTGGCTAGGTGTATACGTTACCACGGGGGTCCAGGGGGCTATGCCCCCTGGCTAGGCGAATGTAATACCACGGGGGTCCAGGGGGCATAGTCACCTGGCTAGAAGAATATATAGAGGGTAGTGTATAAATCCCACAGGGTTAAGGGTAGGTTGGTTTACTGGTTAGAACGCAATGTACGATTACCATGGGGATTATGTGAAATCCCGTAGATTTTAACCGAACGGGTCCCGTAGATTTTTTTGAAAGTTGGCGCGTCGGTGCGTAGAGTTTGAAATGTGGCGGCGACGTCCGTAGAGTTTCACTGTCCGATTTTAAACGTTTTTTTATGCTTGTTTTACACACTTCTGTTCTCTTTTCTTATTATTTCAGCCTGTTGTACCTCACAATTTCCCTGATCTACTTCATGCCCTCCCCTGCTATCGGGACTTATCAAATCACATCAAGACTGTCGGCCGGAGAATGCAACTGAAATGCCCATCAGATTCGTTGTCATCTCACGAAAACAAATCTGATGATATAAATATTGTCCGGTTGTCATTTTCGGTAAATTAACCGAAAGTTTCCATAATCTCTTATATTTACTTATTATAAACTGTCAAATAAACAGTTTAAGTAAAATCTCTACCAAGTATATTATAGTTCATAAATTTGTATTATTATTCACTAACAATGATGTCAAAATTTGTCTGATATGTATTCCATAGTCACCTACCTTTACTTGTGAAGTGTAGATCGACGATATCAAATATTTTTCTTCAGCAGGAAAATCAAAAACTTTGAATTTTATCTGCATGATTACGCAGTCAGAGCCCTCTTAGTTATCGAAAATACGTAAAAATAAGAAAAATAAAGTAAAAACAGAAAATGGAAAAGAAATAATGCAGGCGAATGAAACACGTTTGCAATAACAGTAACAATAACGACAATGAGTGTGACAAGAACTGATGTCAATGTTAAGCTCATGGAAACAATAATAAATGGAACGAATTGAAGAATTAATAATAGTTTTACCTGTGATGACGGTAATGACAATATGAAATATTCGAAGTTCAACAATTAAAGGAAACAAGATTCTACATAGCGACTATCTCATTTTATTTTTTATTTTATTATGTTTTATTTATTTGTTCTTTTAATTTTTTTTTAAAGAGCGGAAGGGAAAGAGAGAGAGAGAGAGGGACCCATCAGTATTTGCAAATTCATATATGCATATGTAAATGGCAAAATCATATTTGTGTAGCCTGAATGTGTAGGTGATATGTGAAAAAAAAATAAACATAAGACGAAGACTGAGAACCGTTTTGAATTTCAGTTTGATATAGGGATTACAAAAAGCTAGAAGAGGAGATGGTAGGAGCGACAGAACGATAAAAAACGGTCATGTTTTTTTTCAAGTGCCTTGTCCCACAAGGACCTTGGCGATCGTGGATTTCCATGATTTTCTTGGCAATTTAGAGCGGTGGTTTGCCGTTGCCTTCCACCCGGTGTTTTTAACGAGTCGCTATCTCTATTTACCCGGGTCTGGGACCGGCACTGACTTGGGCTGGCTTATCCACCGGTAGGCAATCGAGGTGGAGTTCCTTGCCCAGGGGAACCCTCGAACTCAGACTGCCGTCGTATTGATAAATCAAATCCTGCAAATAATTGTACTAACGAATGATGAATAAAACGCCGTTGAAAACTATAATAATGGAATATCAGTAATACTAATAAAAAGAGTAATACATATTTATCATAATCTTGTGATAATAATATTGATGTTACAAATTATTAGAACAGGTAAATGACAATAACTGATCTCCATAATTGTAATTTTTATCTCCACTGAACACGTTCATAAGCTGAATAAGTAATAAATTAACCTGATTCACAGATGTAATTAACCTAAGAAAACACCAAAATTAAGGCGTACAGATAGTGACTCCTTAAGATTATTCTTAACGGAAATCTAATCTAATTCCCGATTCTGGAATTTTGAAATACCAGTCAATGCATACAACAGGATCTATTTCACTTTCATCCTTTCAAATGCATATAGATCCTTAATTCATATATATATTTTAGTGAAATATTCGTTATCGAAAATATTCAATAGCAGTTGTTTCATATTCCTTTTGTATTCTTTCTTCCTGATAACTCATTGTCCGCTGGTACTAAGAATGCAAATGTCACTATAGAATATTCCCATATTTTTCTCTTATATTATTTTGTGTGGTACTCAAGGTGACTTTTGTTGATTTACAATAAAGCGTTTGTCATGAAAATAGTCTTATAAATAATCATAATTATTATTTTTAAAAAAGGAACTAATGTATATCAGTAGTAAATCGTTACAAAGTATTTCAAACTTAGCAGGTATTGGATGTTTTTGTTAAAAAAAAAAAAAAAAAAAATAATAATAATAATAATAATAATAAAATAATATGGAAAGAAACGAATTGGCAACAGTAGATGACAGTGAGCTCTTGACAATGCGTTTATTTTAGCTGGTGTTTACATCTTCAACAATTTACTTGGCTGAAGATAAATAATGTGATATCCTTCCACACCTGATACTCGACCAATATACCCATACGATATCTGTTTTGTAATAAAGCATTAGGAAATGATTTTACATCTTTTTGTTATTAATACATTTTTGTAATGAAAGACGTTCGTTATGTCTTCAGTAGACCGGTATATTTACATTTGGATCACAGTTACCTATATGTAATAATCTAGAATGATCATAATATTTTTGTAAAGTTATGTAACAACAATCATAAATGACCTGAATTAAATAAAATTAACCTGGGAAATTTAAATACTAGCTCACCTTTCTGTTTTATTATTCACTAACAATATATGCAATCATTTGCTCTTAAGATCTATAATATCTGTAATTTGTAATTAGTAATTTGTCTGATATGAAGTACATAGTCATCCACCTTCACCCTGCATTGTAGATGGACAATGTCAAGAATTTTCTTGTGTAGGGAAATCAATTAGGATTTTCCTTTTGTTGAATAAGTATTGTCTGCGTGAGTACGTTTGTCGTATTCCTATTTTTTCGGAAATATGTAAAACTAAAAAAAGAGAAGGACGACGTGACAATAACAGAACCAGTAACGATGATGATCGTGATAACTGATTTGAAAGTTATGTGAAAGATTATATGAAGAGAGAAAAAGGAGGAGACTGGACAGTCGAGATTCTGACATTTACAAGCACAAAAAATGGTTAGTGCTCGTTTGATACTATATATACACCTGGGATCATAACTGACAAGAATAATAGAAATTAACTGTAATGAAAATGACATCTTTGAAGTTTTTAGTTGTTATTAAATATATAGCTGATAATATTCAGTTGTTTTTACTTGAAACTTTATCTGCTTACACAATAATTCCTATGTATTGTATAACCATATTGACATGTTCTGATTACCATTAGCACACACTTTTGTAATGAAACAAGTTTTGTCTTCAGTAGATTGGTGTATTAATATTAGGGTCACTTTTCAGCTATTTTATCGTAAGTTCTTTATATAATGTTTATTTGAAACAGTAAGATACAATCTTTGAATGACATGAGATATTCAATTATTTACGGGATGTAAAAATTAACTATTTTATTAATATTGTTATTTTCCAACATTGATTCAATTTTATACGGTTATCAAAAAAAAAAAATAATAATAATAATAATAATAAATAAATAAATAAATAAAATCATGATTTGATATGAGTTACACAGTGATTCACCTTTACT
Organism: Penaeus monodon; assembly: GCF_015228065.2. NCBI lineage: Eukaryota > Metazoa > Arthropoda > Malacostraca > Decapoda > Penaeidae > Penaeus > Penaeus monodon. Next base: position 18,629,351 of record NC_051423.1, on the reverse strand, counting down.
TCTGAAGTGTAGATGAAGGATGTCAAAGAATTGTATAGGAAAATCAATTAAGAATTTTCCAAATGGTTATGTGGTGTCGTGTCTGCGTGAGCCCGTAGTCATAACTTTATTAACTATCGAAAAGATGTAAAGATGAGAGAAGAATGCAGTAAAGATGGAGGGGAATGATAATGATGTTCTGAAAGGAAAAACAGGAAATTTGATCTGAATCTATGAAATAGAAACTAGAATTAATAGCAAAAGAAGTGAATTGGCAATATTAGATGCTGCTTCCATTTTACGGGATCTTTATAATATTTAATAATTTAGTTGGTTGAGGAGAGAGAATGTTATAGCTAATATTCTGCCAATAAACCACATTATCTGTTTTGTAAAACTGCAATATATAAGGCCAAATAAATCACCATGATTCAAAGTGAGTCCATGTAGTATTATTTACTGTCGATGTAAAGAAAAATCGAATATGCTAGCCTGTCTAGATTCTGAAATTGAGAAGTAAAAAAAGTTTGAGAAATGTTCAATATTATATCTTTTTATTCCTCGGATCAAAGAAAAGGTAAGAATAAAGAGTAAAATATACTAGTGAATAAAATAGATATATGAAAAAAAAAAAAAAAATTCTGAAGTAAACTTTATACAGTATCTCCTCTTGTAATGAAAGAAGTACATTCATGTCCTCAGTACACTTGTATATTAAAACTATTGGAGGGAGGTTACCATGATTGGATGTTTGTGTTCTTATTTTTCATATATATATGAAAGCTTTGAAAGAATGTAATATTGGGTATATTTTCAATTTTGTTATTCACTAACAACGATTGAAATTCAAAAATCGAGTTTTTATGAAAAAAAGAACAAGAACATAATTTGTCTGATAAGTGCATATAGTCATCCACCTTAAGTTCTGAAATGTAGATCGACGTTAAAAAAAGAAGAAAAGTATAGAAAATCAATTAGGATTTTCCATTCGTTGAATATACCCTGTCTACGTGAATAGGTAGCCAAATCCCTCTTTACTTTCGAAAATATGTGAGGATCAGAAATGGGCGAAGTGAAGATGAAAGACTGAGTGAATGATAAATGTGAAAGGAACATGATGTATACAATTACAGGAACAATAACGATAATGGTCGTGATAACAACTGGTCAAAATTGATAGTGGAAACAAAAATAACAATAACAAACAGAACGAACTTAATCATAATAATGGTAGTACCTATGATGATGATAATAATATGAAATATTAGAAGTAAACCTAAGATTCTACACAACGACCATCTCCATCGACGTGTGTGCATTTTTTTCTGCTCAAAAGAATGCTTCTGCGAGAGACCCATCAATAAATGGCAAAATCATATTTGTATTTTGTGAACGTGTATATGAAATGTTAAAAGATTATGATAATGAATAATGATATGAGACAGACACCTCTGCATCATGTGTCCTATAACCGTATCTAATTTCAGTGTACGCCGAAATGAAGAAGAGAATATTGCGAGAGAAGCTGGGTAAAAAGGGCCAAGAAGTAAAGACCTTTTATTTTTATTGCAACTCACTGTTTGACTTAGTCGTTCCTAAATATGGTCTTGTTATCCAATTCTTTTTCTTAAAACTTCAACGAAGTGTTGGTTTGAAATCTAATACATCCTTAATGTCTAAACGTAAAACGGTTCAGTAGAAGAATAGCATATCATTAACTGTTTCGCGTTCGAAGTGGTGTACCTATACTGGTAAACTTAACAGAGCAAGTAACACCAAAAATCGCTAATTAATAAATGACTTCGTTTTCATTGGAACTAAAAGAACAGCTAGCTCCAGAAACAGGAAATTGTGTCTGAATATTTATATATATATAATTATATATATATATATATTATATATATAATATATTATAATATAATTATTTATTAGGGCTTTATATATATATTTTATATATATATATATAATATACATAGAACCTGATATATATTATATATATGCATGTATATATAATCTATATGTATATAATATATATATATATATATATATATATTAGTTGTGATGCTCTTGGAGTGAGTATGTGGTAGGGTCCCCAGTTCCTTTCCACGGAGAGTGCCGGTGTTACCTTTTTTAGGTAATCACTCTCTCCATTTTATCCGGGGTTGGGACCAGCCACCCAGTGGCTAGGCAGGCAATCGAGGTGAAGTTCCTTGCCCAAGGGAAACAACGCGGCGGTCGGTGACTCGAACCCTCGAACTCAGATTGCCGTCGTGACAGTCTTGAGTCCGACGCTCTAACCATTCGGCCACCGCGGCCCCTCATTACTTCTTGCGGATTGTTATATTCTGTGCATACACTGTATCGTTCTTTATATCACTGTTTCTTCATATTTGCCGTGCTAATCTGTCGCTCGTTCACACGTAGATTTCGATCACCTGACTATCCTCTTAACTACCTACCTGCCCACTCTACTCGGAATTCACTCTAAGATTGCGTATTTTACTGTGCCATCCCTATGACTAATAACTGAACTCAAATCTCTTTTACGACGTCCTCTCGAAGTTCGATATCTTGCCCTCAGTAATGCTGGAGTTTATGCTTCTTTAGTTTAAGGTTTGGTGAATATGTACTGATGGTAGTATCTCCAGTTGCAAATAATGGCAACACATTGGAAACACCATGCTTTATATAGGCTTACTCGGTTACAATCACCGCAAGTTAATTTTAAGCCCGGCTCATGGCCGTAAACGAAGGAATCCTGTGCTCATACGATTGAAGCGCCGAGACGCGCACTGTTAGAATTAAGTTCAGGCCCAGCTGCCTATGTGTTCGAAGCATATATACTTGCCTATTTACCCCAAAGATATGGAATATTTATTCAATTAACTTTCTCTCTTCAATATGATGGTACCTTATTGAACTCGCCAATCCTGACACATCCAAGCAATTAATAACTTACTTGACACGTTACTCTTCTTGTGACAAATTGTTCTTATTATGCTCTCATTTTTTCTTGCAACTTAGTAAGGTGATTGACAAACTCATTATCATCCTTCTCCTTAGACCCCGTTTACTGGCCTGGTACACTTATATTTCAGCTTCTGAAGACGATGACCCTCCTCGCTACTGAATGTTGCACCTCAGTGCGAAACCTCTGCCACACCCGCTACCTGGCACGCGACGGCCTAGCGACTCTCGGATCACCAGGAACCATCTGTAGATACCAAACAGACCCTCTACTGCATCGTTTCAAGCGTTACAGTCGGCTCGAGGACGAGCCTTGTGCGTGGCCGAGCGATGTCAACAATACGTAGCAAGGCCGGATGTACACTTCACACCTCCGTCCAAGCACGCAGCCCTTCTCCTTGGGCAGGACGCAGATGCAGCCCTGCTTTCTCTTTCCGCACAGGAACAAACATCCGTCCTCGAAGGGAACCGCCGCATAAAAGGACACGTCCGTAAGGCAGAGACACACAGAGAGGGACACAGCAGACGGCCCAAGCCACACAGGGTCCAGCTCCACCACCTCGTCCTCCACTCGGGGACACGGGGGTCTCTTGGGGGGTCTCATATCTGTCGTCAAGAATAAGCCAGCAAGCTAAGCCCCTTTTCACTGACCCACCTAAGTCCATCTCTCGTCTCGCTCACACCTGGTGACGCGGTGCTCGTAATCTCTCGTGTCACTCATATTTTGGTGGCTTGCGGTGGCCACTCGCTTACATCTGGCGAAGTGGTGCTCCCAACTCACGTGTCGCTTACATCTGGCGACAGCGGTGGCCTTTTCGCTTACATATATATATATATATATATATATATATATATATATATATATATATATATATATATATATATATATATATATATATACGTAGTGGTGTTATCTACTATTTGATGTAAAGCAAAATTGATGCTGCTAGCCTGACTAGTTTTTTGAGTTCAGCAGGAAGTTGAATGATACTTTATATGCTTGAGATCATAACACGTGGTAAAAATAAAAGAAAAAAGTTATCAAGATAACATATTTGAAGTGAACTCGATAAGTTATGTCCTTAGATGTTATTAGATATATTGATACACTGAAGTTATTAATTTTACTTGAACATTTTTCATATCAAATCGTATGTACTATATAACTACACTGATTAAGATAGTAAGAAGGAGAAATACATATTTTAGTTACTGTTCACACTTTTGTGATGAAACAACTACATTATGTCTCAGTAGACAGGTATATTAAGGTTCACTTTTATTAATTAGAAACCACTATTGTTGTCAAATAATAACTTTAAGAAAAATTAAATATATGCACATGTATATGAAAATATAAAGATTAGCTAATTGTTTTATTATTTACTAACAATATTGATAATTTTGTAATCAACGGTGTAACACCCCAGATTAACCCCTCCTAGAATATATCCGGGTATAGATTGGGCTATCCCAGAATAACCCCCGGGGTATAATCGGTAAAAATTGTTCACTTATGGTTCAACAGAAGAGTAAAATATGTTCCTAATATTCGTTGTTCTCCAATTTTTATCTTAAACTGATAACCAAGGTCTGGTTTGGGATTTAAGTATCCTTTAGTATCAGAGTGTAAGTAAATTTGACTTTAAATTTTAGTAAAACATTCAGTGTAATATGTATTTTGCGTTCGAAACAGGTTTACCATGTACCTTGTAACCCTAACGACAACGAGTGTGATCCAAAAATCGCAAATTAAATAAATGAGTTAATTTTACATTAGAACCAGAATATGAGATATGGTTCTAGACAGAAAACAGGATATAGAATGTGGATGTATAAAAAAAGAAGTTAGAATTAATATCAATATAACTACTCACGCAGACAAGGAATGCTGAACGAATGGAAAATACTAAAAAAAAAAAAAAGTCTTCTTCTTCTTCTTTCTTTTTTTCTTCGATCTACATTTCAGAAGAAAAGACAAATTCCGTTCTTTATCTTTCTTTTTCCAGAGAACTCGATTATTAAACTTCAATCAATTATTATTATTATTTTTTTTTTATCGTCGATCTACATTTTAGAAAAGACAAATAACGTTCTTTATCTGTCTTTTTTCCAGAGAACTCGATTTTTAAACTTCAATCATTGCTAGCGAAAAGCAATAAAATTATTTTTTTTTATTCATATTTAATTTGAATAATTTACGTTATTTTAAGTTTCTAAAACTCTAACTATATAAGAAAATAGACAGTATTGTCCCTACAATGGTATTAATTAATATACAAGTTAATATACAATATACAAGACTGTATCAAGTTCACTTGAAAGATGTTATTTACTTATTTTATTTGCTGTTATTATATTTTTACTTTTTTTTATTCTTACTTTTGTTTTGATCCCAGACATAAAAGATATCATAATACTCAACATTTCCCAAACTTTTCGTACTTCTGAATTTCAGAATCTAGACAGGCCAGCATGTTCGATTTTTCTTTACATCGACAGTAAATAGTACTACATGGACTCACTTTGGATCATGGGGGGACTTTGTTGATTTGTTTGGGCTTACAATACCATTTCCAGTTCACTTCAATTATGTTATTTTCAGAGCAGTTCATTTCTTTTAAACTTACCAATTATTATCACCCCGGGAATATCAGCCATCTAAACAAATAACAGTGAACATTTTCCAAGCTTTTTGTGCTTCTGAATTTCTCAGTTCATAAGCTACCATCATCGGCTTTACTTTTCCACTAACGATAGATAATTGTGTATCAGCTCTCTTTGGATTTGGGAGATTTTTTTTATGGGCTTATCATATTGCACTTTTACAAAAGCAGATATCATATGGCTTAGTTGGTAGAATATCAGGTGTGTAAGATTATCGCATTCTCTCTCAACCAAGTAAATCATTTAAGATCATAAACACCCGCTAACATTGAATCATCACCAACAGTTGAAATTTTAATCGGAACCCACTGTCATCCAGTGTTGCTAATTCACTTATTTTGGTATAGA
>NC_051423.1:18550890-18615890 GCF_015228065.2 Penaeus monodon | reverse complement strand
ACCCCAGGTGTACATATATAGTATCAAAGGAATAACACTGAGAAGCAACTTTTTTTTTTTTTTTTTTTTTTTTTTTTTACTTATAAATGTCAGAATTTCGACTCTCCAGTCTCCTCCTCTTTCTCTCTTCATATAATCTTTCATATAACTTTCAAGTCGGTTATCACGATCATCATCGTTACTGTAACTGTTATTGTCACGTCGTCCTTCTATTTTTTACTTATTTTCGAAAGTTAGGAATACGACCACGTACTCATCCAGAAAAAACCTGTTCAATGAATGGAAAATCCTAACTGATTTTTCTACATAAGAAAATTCTTGATATTGTCCATGCACAATGCAGAAGTGAAGGTGGATGACTATGCACTTCATATCAGACAAGTTATTATTTTTTACCTTAAGATGATTGCATATATTGTTAGTGAATAATAAAACAGAACGGTGAGCTAGTGTTTATGTTTCCACACTCATTTTATTTTATTTACGTCATTTAAGATTGTTGTCACAATAAAAAAAACATGATTAATAAATTGATACATATAGTTTATTGCAAGCAATTCTGATCTGAACATAAATATACCAGTCTACTAAAGACATAACGTACATCTTTCATTACAAAAATGTATTAATAAGAAAAAGATGTATTATCATTTCCTGATATTTTCTTACAAAACAGATATCACATTGGTCGAATATCAGGTGGTGAATTTCACATTTTCTATCCTCAACCAAGTAAATTGTTAAAGACTTAAATAAAAACATAGTCAAGAGATCAAACTTTACACGGACGCATTTTTTGACATCTTCGATCTACACTTCAGAAGTTAAGGTGAATGAGTGTGCAGTTCATATCGTTTATTTTTTGTTTTTGTTTTTTCGAGAACTGGATAAAACTTAATAATTGTTGGAAGATCTTAAAATATGGCTAATTATAATGTTACTATGATTAATTGTATTTTTCACGTCTTTCAAAGATTTTACCACACTTCAATAATTCATTATATTTGTTGAAACGTGACCATATTATTAAAACACGTCTACTAAAGACAAGACGTTCTTGTTTCATTACAAAAGTGTGTTAATGATAATCACTTTTTTATAACACTATTTTATTCAATATGGTTATACAATACATATAAATAAATATGTAATCAGATAAACTTTCAAGTAAAAAAAAATGAATTATTTCAGCTATATATCTAATAACTAAGAACTTCAATGATATAATTTTCATTACAGTTTATTTGTTATTCTTGCCACTTGTTAGGATCTCAGGTGTATATCAACTATCATAAGAATAACACTGAGTATTAACAATTATTTGGTACTTATAAATGTTAGAATCTAGACTCTCCAGTCTCCTCTTTCTCTCTTCTAATAAGCAATCTTTTAGATAGAAAAGAGGCAGAACACATTCAGACGATAGTCGCTTAATTCTAATATTTCTTATTGCCATTATCGTAAATACAGGTGTTAGTATTTTTACGTTTAAATTATAGTTATTATATTTTATTGTTTAACCTAGATTAACTTTCATATCAGTTATCATCGTTACTGTTACTGTTATTGTCACTTCTACGATGCAAAAGTCAACGTAATTGACTATGCATTTCATATTAGACAAATTACTTTTTTCACCTTAAGTCTGGATGCTTTCATAAATTGTTTATGAATAATAAGACAGAAAAATGAGCTGGTATTTATCTATTCATGTTTATTTTCTACGACAATTTGACTTTTTTTTTTTAAATATGACGATCAATGAACAACACAGTATATTAAGTTGTGACCCGAATATTAATCCACCAATCTACTGAGGACATAACATACATACGTCTTTCGTTATAAAAATTAATTAAAAACAAAAAGATGTACATTGTTTCCTAACTGTTACAAAACATATATTATATGGGTATATTGGTCAAATATCAGGTGTGGAAGAATGTCACATTATCAATCATCAACCCAAGCAAATTGTTAGACTTAACACCCGCATCGCCAAGAAATCAAACTTTAAACGGAAGCATTGCCATCCAATGTTGCCAATTCAGTTCTTTTCGTATTAATTCTAGTTATCTATTGTTTACTTATTTGTTATTATTATCATTATCATTTTATCCAATTCCCGTCCTCTGGAACGCGAAGCAAATAGTTAATATGCTAAGTCTGATATACTTTGTAACGATTTCTTAGAGATATACATTAGTTCCTTGTCATTTTTGAGAATGATAATTTTGATTAGTGATAAGATTACTTTCATGACAAAAGTTTTACTGGTAAATTAACAAAAGCCACCTTGAGTACCCCTTAAAGTGATATACGAGAAAGATGTGGGAACATTCAATTATGGTATTTGCATTATAAATACCAGAGGACGAAGGGTTATCAGGAAGAACGATTATAAAAAGAACAGAAAACAATTGCTATTGAAGATTTTCGATAACAGAACATTTCAAATATATATATGAATTAAGGATCTATATGCATTTGAAAGGATATGGTAAGGGTTAAGATGAAAGTGAAATAGATCCTATTGTATGCATTGATTGTCATTTCAAAATTCCAGATTAGGGAACTAGAGTAGATTTCTGTTAAGAATAATCTTAAGTAGTCGTTATATGTGCTCCTTAATTTTGCTGTTTTCTTAGGTTGATTACATCTGTGAATCAGGTTAATTTATTAGTTACGCAGTTCAGTGAAGATAAAAATTACGATAATAGAGATCATTGTGCACTTGCCTGTTCTAGAATTTGCAACATCAATAGTGTTATCACAAGATTATGAAAAATATGTATTACTCTTTTTATTAGCATTACTGATATTCCATTATTATAGATTTCAACAGTGTTCTATTCATCATTCGTTAGTACAAGTATTTGCAAGATTTTTTTATCATCATTAACATGACACTTTTTTAATCGTTCTGTCGCTCCTACCATCTCCTCTTCTAGCTTTTTGTTATATCTATATGGAACTGAAATTCAAAACGGGTTTCAGTCTTCGCCTCATAGGTTTATTTTTTCACATATCACCTACACATTCAGGCTACACAAATATGATTTTGCCATTTACATATGCATACATGAATTTACGAACACTGATGGGTCCCTCTCTCTCTCACTTTCCCTTCCGCTCTTCTTATAACCAGAAAAAAACACACACACAAACACTCAAACGAGATAGTATGCATAATCTTATTTCCTTTAATTGTTAACCTCATCACAGGTACAACTGTTATTAATCCTTCAATTTGTTCCATTTATTATTGTTTCCATGAGCTTAACATTGACATCAGTTCTTGCCACGCTCATTGTCGTTATTGTTATTGTTATTGCAAACTTGTTCTTTTCACATTCATCATTACCTCCATCTTGTATCTTTGCCTTTACCTTTATTTTTTATCATTACGTACTTTCGATAACTAATTTATATATATACATATATATATATATATATATATATATATATATATATATATATATATATATATATATATATATATATGTATATACATACATTATTTATATATATATATATATATATATATATATATATATATATATATATATATATATATATTATATATATATATATTGGTGTGTGTGTGTGTGTGTGTGTGTGTGTGTGTGTGTGTGTGTGTGTGTGTGTGTGTGTGTGTGTGTGTGTGTGTGTGTGTGTTCCTGTTTTCTGGAGTTTAGCTCTTCTTCTGTTCCTATGAAACTAATCATTTATCTGATTCGATTTGATAATGCTACTTAAGTTAGTAACAAAGTACACCACTTCGAACGCGAAACATGTAATGATATGCTATTCTTCTACTGACACGTTTCTTAACGTTTAGACATTAAAGGATGTTTAGATTTCAAACCAAACCTTGGTTTAAGTAAAAAAAGAAAAAGAAAATAACAGCGAATAATAGGAACAGACCTAAGGTCCAATCAGTGAGTTGCAATGAAAATAAAAAGGCCTTTACTTCTTGGCTTTACTTCTTTACTTCTTTTTTACCCAGCTTCTCTCTCAAATATTCTCTTCTTTCATTTCGGCGTATCACTGAAATTAGATACGGTTATAGGTACAGATGAATGCAGACGTGATCTGTCTCATATTATTATTCATTATTATTATTTTTTAACATTTCATATACACGTTCACAAAATACACTTTTCTTTGGATCAGAAAAAATGCACACACGTCGATTGAGTATGTTTACTTCTAATATTTCATATTATTATCGTTATCATAGGTACTACCATTATTATGATTAAGTTCGCTCTGTTTGTTATTGTTATTTTTGTTTCCATCATTAATTTTGATCAGTTGTTATCACGACTATTATCGTTATTGTTCTTGCAATTGTATACATCATGGTCCTTTCACATTTATCATTCACTCGGTCTTTCATCTTCACTTCGCCCTTTTCTGATCCTCACATATTTTCGAAAGTAAAGAGGGATTTGGCTACCTATTCACGCAGACAGGGTACACTCAACGAATGGAAAATCCTAATTGATTTTCTATACTTTTTTTTTAACGTCGATCTACATTTCGGAACTTAAGGTGGATGACTATATGCATTTATCAGACAAATTATGTTCTTGTTCTTTCTTTTCTTGAAAACTCGATTATTAAATTTCAATCGTTGTAAATGAATAACAAAATTTAAAAATGACCTAAAATTAATAATCATATTTACTTTGAATATTATACGTTTTTCATATTTCCAAAAATTAAAAAAGAATTCAACATCTTATTTCTATATCATCCCCCAGTAGTATTAATAAACGTGTACTGAGGATATCTACGTACTTCTTTCATTATAAAAGGATATACTGTATAAAGTTCACTTCAAATATATCATTTTCATACATCTATTTATCTTATTCACTAGTATATCTTTACTCTTTATTCTTACCTTTTCTTTTGATTCGAGGAACAAAAGATATAATATTGAACATTTTTTACTTCTTGATTTCAGAATCTATACAGGCTAGCATATTCGATTTTTTTTTTCATCGACAGTAAATAATACTACATGGACTCACTTTGGATAATGCTGGTTCATTTGGTCTTATATATTGCAGTTTTACAAAACAGATAGTGTGGCTTATTTACAGAATATCAGCCATAACATTTCCTCTCCTCAACCAAGTAAATTAAAAATATAAAGATCCCCCAAAATGGAAGCAGCATCTAATATTGCCATTTCATTCTTTTGCTATTAATTCTAGTTTCTATTTCATAGATTCAAATAAAATTTCCTGTTTTTTCCTTCCAGTACATCATTATCATTCCCCTCTTCACTCCATTCTTCTCCCATCTTTTCGATAGTTGATAAAGTTATGACTACGGGCTCACGCAGATACGACCCACATAACCATTTGGAAAAAATCTTAATTGATTTTCCTCGATCTACACTTCAGAAGTAAAGATGCGGAACTGTAACTCATATCAAATCATGATTTTTTCGATAACCGGATAAGATTCAATCACTGTTGAATTTTTTCAATATCAATAAATTAGCAAATCTTTACAATAAAGTACATAATTGAATTTCTCGCGTCATTCAAAGATCGTATCTCACCGTTTCAAATAAAAATTATTTAAAGAACTTGCGAAGAGTTAGTTGAAAAGGAACCCTAATGTTAATACAACAGTCTACTGAAGACAAAACGTACTTGTTTCATTACAAAAGTGTGCTAATGATAATCAAAATATGTCAACATCTTATTCATTATGGCTATACAATACATATGAATTAATGTGTAAACATATAAACTTTCAAGTGAAAATAATTGAATTATATCAACTATATATTTAATAACAACTAAGAACTTCAAAGATGTCATTTTCATTACAAATAATGTTTGTTATTCTTGCCAGTTATGGGTGTAATATATATATATATATATATATTATATATTATATATATATATATATATAATATATATATATATATATATATATATAGTATTAGACGAGCACTAACCATTTTTTGTGCTTATAAATGTCAGAATCTTGACTTTCCAGTCTCCTCCTTTTTCTCTCTTCATATAATCTTTCATATAACTTTCAAATCAGTTATCACGATCATCATCGTTACTGTTACTGTTAATGTCACGTCGTCCTTCTCTTTTTCACATATTCTCAAAAATTGGGGATACTCAAGCGGACAATACTATTCAACAAATGAAAATCGTACTCCAGGATCCTAATCAAAGTTAAACGGAAGCACTGCTGTCCAATGTTGCCACATCATTATTATTATCATTATCATTATTATTATTACTATTATAGTTATCCTTATTATTCTTATGTGATCATATTTTTGCGTTTACTCATTTTGTCACTTAAGCCAAAGTACCACCGCTGTTATTCTGCTAAAAGTATTATTTAAATCATTATCGTTGAATTTTACCTAAAGTTTTCATTTTAAGAAATCTTTATTTAACGCCTGATCTTACTATTTTTTTGTTGCTTTTGTCTGTTCCTCTGTTAACATGTTATTTATTTTATTATTATCATTATTATTATTATTATTATTATTATTATTATTATTATTATTATTATTATTATTATTATTATTATCAACATCACTATTATTATTATTATTATTATTATTATCATTATTATTATTATTATTATTATATTACTGTTGTTGCTTTCTCATTATTGTTATTATTGTTGTTGTTTCTCATTATTCTTATTATCTTTATTATTATTATCATTATTAATATTATTGTTATTATTATTATCATTACTGTTATTATTATTATTATTATTATTATTATTATTATTATTATTATTATTATTATTATTATTATTATTATTATTATTAGCATTGGCATTAGCATTAGCATTAGCATTAGTATTAGTATTATTTGCATTAGTATTAGTATTGTTGAGAGGGAGAGAGAGAACGGCCGAGATAGATTAAGAGAGAGGCAGAGAACAACAGAAATAGAGTAAGAGAAAGATTGGGAACAGAAATGGGTAGAGCGAGGAAGGTTGGTTAGACTATTGCCGATTTGTTATTATCGGTAACATTATCGTAATAATCATATTATTACTACGGGTGCATATGATACGATACCGTCTGAAAGCTACGCTGGGCATCAATTTGGGGTAGATGGGCAGTATTCCCCCCGCCCCCCGTCTCTGTTTGCCCCCCTCTAGGTTTGGCTTGCCCCCTCCCCCCCCCCAGGGCCACAATTTTATATTATTTTGTAAACTAAATTACCCCTATATAGGTCTGTCTACGACTTAAAAATGCCTCTAGAATATATTTTGTTCGCTTCGTTCCCCTACTTACTTATGTTCTAGTTTTGCCGATTATGATAACTGTAAATACAATAAAAAGATAACTGATACCTTTTCATTTCCTCGTTTTTTGGAGGAAACAAATGACAGCATTTACCAAAAGGACATACAAATATTTTACGGTTGGGTTTAGATAAGATTTTATCATATATATGTAAATATACAGCAGAAAAAAAATACAAAATAAAACAGCAATACTGGCACTACAAGGAGGCATAGCGATAATTCATAATCGTAACGATTGTAAAGGTAGTGTGACTAAACAATCGTTTGTAAACTTAAGTAGCTGTTGTTTGCTGGTTACTGCAAATTGAAAAATATAAAATTACGCTTATTCATGTTAAGGCAAACAAAAGGGAAATCCAAAATCTCAGCACAGTTCTACGTTTCTCAACACAATAATGATAGACACAAGCAAAATAATAATGACTGTAGCGTCGTCGTCTGGTCGTGTGTGCCCGACGCGCTATTAATATAATAGTCTACGTTCAAACTGGAAGGTAGCTCTGGCCGCTCGTTTTCAACTCGTATTTCATTGTAAATATAATTATTTGCTTTGGTTTGTAAATATAATTATTTGCTTTGGTTTGTAAATATAATTATTTGCTTTTGGTTATCTTTATATTTTAAAAGTTTGACTGGCTGGACTGCAGCATAGGATTATGATACTTTATTACCCGTTATTGATTTATTAAATAATAATTTACAAATATATATTTCACTTGTGCCACAAGAAAATGAATACTCTTTAGCTGTTCTTTCCTACTTGCGCCAACACCACCACAAATACGGAGAAAAATACTTATCTAATGGTTATTTTCATAAAATCCGGGGGGGGGGGGGGTCAACGGGAGCGTATGTCCAGCCAGTCGTGAGCGTGAGCGTGACCTCTCGCGCCCTTGAAAATCAGTACCAGGGGGCACGACCTAGAACGGCTCTGATTGGCTGGAGCTACACGCCCGTTAACCTGATTGGCCTATACGTAATTCGGGGGTACATCTTTAAGAAATAAAATTTGAATGGAATAGAATACTAAAAATAAATTCAGTAAAATGTGGCAATAAAAAGCACCTTACAAAACATATAGGAAAATAGTTAAAACATAATAGAGAAAAATAATAAAAACTGTATACAAGAAAATAAAATAGTGTATGCTTAAAATAAAAGAAAATGTAATGTAATTGTTCACAGAGAACGGAAGTTGGCCATTTTAGGGGGTATTCGTATACATCCAGACAAGTAGACATGTACGTATATGTAAAGATTAATATCCAGGTGGACCTCAGGGTACACTACAGCATTCCTCCCAGGGGCGGGAGTCGCGAAGTTGGGCGAAGCGACAAGACATCTGTGGCATACATCACTGTCTGAGGATAGTCTGAATCGGGTTTGAAAGTACTGTGCCATTACATAGTTCTGTGGGAGAAATCAACAGATAGTATACATTCGCATATTTTGAAGTTGGGTGAAACAAGCAGAAAGAACTGCCGAAACTTTAACTTGTGCAAACTGAGTGATTTACAGGTTGATTTCCAAGTTAAAAGGATAAATCGAAAAAACAAGATTAAAACGAGTTAAGTGGTTAAAACAACGAGAGCGATATAAGACATATGAAAAAAAACGAGAGATAAAATGTTCATATAATAGACATTAAATAGAACCATTCATATAAAAACCCTGTAAGAATTTCTGAGTGCACCCACTTTCACGACCGTGAATTTTAACATTCATAAACAATTACTCATGCACTCACACTTCCACACAGCAGGAGCAATACTAATGATTATCAATACCACGTTCTGAGTAGGTGCCAGGATATTCGTCTCCATCACTGTCCCCATCCTCACGGTCTGTAAGCATTTCACTCGATTCTGTGCAGCGTCGAAATCAAGTTCATAGGTGGATACGGTAACTGGTCACTCTCCTCTACAAAGTCTATTTCTGACGCAGGAACAAATGGCCTGAGCTGATTTGCATGGACCCGCATAGTACGATGCGGTTGCTGCAACTCTAATATATCATAGACAACAGGACTAACCTTCTTTAGAACCCGAAATGGCCCCTTCCACCGGCTATCTAGGCTCTTGTGCTACCTTCTACCATGCGTAAAACTAAAGATCCTTCACTTAAATGTAGAGGTTTCGTCTTTCTATTATAATACCTCTTGTTGGCTTCGCGAGTTTCTAGGGTCGCCTTTATTGCTATACGGCGAGCCTCAGCAAGTCCCTTCATCATCAACCCCTCATCAGCAGTCTGCAGATTTGTCAGACCGCGACGAAAAAGTGCCATTCTCCCGGTCAGTAGGTACAAAGGCTGATCCCTGGTAGACCGATGGATGGCAGTGTTGAGGGCAAAGCGTACAGCTGGCAGGTGGGTAGGCCACTGTGAAGGAGACCGTTGTACCAGGGTTGCAAGAGCGTCTTTCACTACCCTGTTGCTCCTTTCAACTACACCATTAGATTGTGGGTGGTATGCAACAGAAAAGGAATGTTCACCTCTAACTCCTTTAAGAGTGACGCCACTCAACAGAAGAAAACTCCAAGCCATTATCTGTGTGGAGTTGGGCTGGAGGACCAACAAGGTAATGAAGTGGTCAACAAAAGCTTTCAAAACTCTGCTCCCAGACTTATCCCTGAGGGGGACCAACTGGAGATAGCGTGTATGATGGTCAATAATGGATAAGACGTATCGAAATCCTTGTGCAGAACTGCGAAGGTCCATTAAATCTGCAGAGGACCATTTCCAAGGGAGCTTGAGGTGGTGGATGTCCTTGCATAGGTGCTCTAACTACTGGAGACTTGCGCCGTTGACAACGTTTTCACATCCTGCAACATATGTTCGTGCTAAGTGAAGCATGTTCGGGAAGAACCAGTTATTACGTAAATTCTGATAAGTGCGCAGAGCTCCTGGATGGGCTGCCATTGGAGGTTGGTGAGCCATGTGTAATGCCTGGTTACATAAATGTTGTGCACATAAATCTGTTTGACACACGATCGGGAAAATGGCGAAGGTGGTATAATACTCCATCGTGTGTTTCAAAGTTGCTCATAGCTGCGGGTGGACGAATAGTAGGCAGTGACTGACGTCTCTCGAGCCAGGCTATCAGATCTGCACAGACAGGATCCTGTAGCTGTTCTTCTCTCATCTGATGAGAGGCTAAAGATGTAAGTTGGGCATCTGACGTGGTGGTTGTTCTTGCAGCTGCTGATCCTGCACTGATGGGGGCATTTCCAGTTGTGGAGCATCAGAATTTGGCTCAGGCTCAGCATCAGAGCTTTCTACAGGCCAAGCATAATCAGGAGATCGGGTAGGCTCTCCTGGGGTCTGATAGAAGGTCAGGACATAATTACTTGCTCCTTGCTTATAATGTAGTGTAAATCATAGTCAGATAACTCGTGTGCAAATCTACTTAGCCTCGTACTCTTGGTCTTTCTTGAAAAGACTATGTTAGTGGACTATGGTCCGTCCAGACAGTGAAGCATCTACCATATATGTAGGGATCAAAGATTCTAATGCCTCTACAACTGCAAGGGCCTCCAAATCATAATGGGATAACGAGATTCGGCATCCTTTAGTATCCTTGACCAATATGCAACAGCATGTGGTGACCCATCTTCATCCCTCTGGAGGAGAACGACACCAAGAGCCTGACCACTAGCATCAGTGTGGACCTCGAATGCTCTGTCAAATCTGGAAGACGCAGGACAGTGCTGTAACCAAGGCCTTCTTCAGTGTGTCAAAGGCCTGTTGAGCTGCATCTCCCCATTCAAATCTCACATTCTTCTTGGTGATCTGAGTCAGTGGTTTAGCAATAGTGGCAAAGTGTGGAATGTGCCGCCTAAAAAATCCACAAGCACCAAGAAACCTGCGGATGTCACGTGCTGATCTGGGTCGTCTCATGGCTGCAATTGCTAGCACCTTGTCAGGGTTCGGCCGGACGCCATCTTTCCCAATAATAAAGCCGAGTAGTTTCACTTCCTGTTGAGCAAATTCACACTTAAAGAGGTTAAGTTTCATGCCTGCATTTTCAAGGAGACCTAAAGTCTCTTGTAGATGAATCAGGTGAGCGTCAAAGGATGTAGATGCAACCACAACGTCATCTAGGTAGGCAAGAGTGTGTCGCCCAAGAACAGATGAGAGGACAACATCCATTGTCCTCTGAAATGTCGTCGGGGCCGTTGACAGCCCGAATGGAAGACGTCGGAACTGATACAGGCGATTTCCATCCGTAAAAGCCGTCTTTGGGCGGTCTTCAGGGTGGAGAGAAATGGCCCAATATGCAGCTCGGCTATCGAGAACAGTAAACATGTCTTCCAGATAAGAGTCCATGAGCTCATCTATCCTAGGAAGCGGATAGCTGTCGGGGGTGGTTACCCTGTTGAGGCCTCGATGTCCACACAAAAACGTACCGAGCCATCTTTCTTTTAAAAAGAAAAACTGGGGATAACCATGGGCTCACAGAAGGGTTTTATCCCCCTTGTTGTATCATTGTCTTCACTCCTGCTTGAGATAGTGTGGCTTATTTACAGAATATCAGCCATAACATTTACTCTCCGCAACCAAGTAAGATAAAAAAATATAAAGATCCCCCAAAAATGGAAGCAGCATCTAATATGCAATTACATTTTTTTGCATGTAATTATAGTTTCATTCTAGATTCAAATAAAAATTTTCCTAGTTTTTTGCTTCCAGTACATCATTATCATTCCCTTTCACTCCATCTTCTCCCATCTTCGTAGTGATAAAGTTATGCTACGGGCTCACGCAAGATACGACCCACATAAACCATTGGGAAAAAATCTTAATGATTTTCCTCGATCTACACTCAGAAGTAAAGATGCGGACGTAACCATATCAAATCATGATTTTTCGATAAACCGGATAAGATAAATTCACTGGAAATTTTTCAATATCAATAAATTAGCAAATCTTTACAATAAAGTACATAATTGAATTCTCGGCGTAATTCAAAGATCGTATCTCACCGTTCTCAAATAAAAATTATTTAAAGAAACTGCGAAGAGTTAGTTGAAAGAACCCTAATGTAAAAACAGTCTACTGAAGACACAAACGTACTTGTTTCATTACAAAAGTGTGCTAATGATAACAAAATAGTCAACATCTTATTTAGGGCTATACAATACATATGAAAATAATGTGTAAACATATAACTTTCAAGTGAAATAATTGAATATATCAACTATATATTTAATAACAACTAAGAATCAAAGATTCATTGTCATTACAAATAATTGTTTGTTATTCTGCCAGTTATGATCCCAGGTGATATATAATTTTTTTTAAATATATATATATATATATATATATATATATATATATACTATATATATATATATTATATATATTATATATATATATAGTATAGACGAGCATAACAATTTTTTTGTTTAAATGTCAGAATCCTTGACTTTCAGTCTCCTCCTTTTTCTCTCTTCATATTAATCTTTCATATAACTTTCAAATCAGTTACCGATTCATAAGCGTTACTGTACTGTTAATGCACGTCGTCTTCTCTTTTTCACATATGCTCAAAAATTGGGGATCACTCAAGCGGACCAATACTATTCAACAAATGAAAATCGTACTCCAGGATCCTAATCAAAGGTTAAACGGAAGCACTGCTGTCCAATGGTGCCAACATCATTATTATTATCAGTATCATTATATTATTATATTATAGTTATCCTATTATTTTGTGATCATATTTTGGTGTACTCATTTGTCGCTAAGCCAAAGTACCACCGCTGTATTCTTGGTCAAAAGTATTTATTTAACTCATATAGTTGAATTTTACCTAAAGTTTCATTTAGAAATCTTTATTTAACGCCGGATCTACTATTTTTTTGTGCTTTGGTCTGTCCTCGGTTACCAGTTTTTATTTTATTATATCATATATTATTATTATTATATTATATGATTATTTTATCATTATTATTATTATTATTATTATTATTATTACATATCATTATCATTACATTATCATGATCATTATCATTATCATTATCATTATCAGTCATTATATTATTATGATTTGGATTATTATTATTATATACGAGTTCAATTAATCATATCACAGTATTAGTATATACTGTTGTTGATTCTCATATGTTATTATGTTGTTGTTTCTCATGATTCTTATTATCTTATTATAGTAATCATGATGTAATTATTATTGTTATTATTATTATCATTACTGTATTAGTATTATCATGATTTTTAGCATTGAATACTATTATTACTATCAATATCTTAGCTTTATTATTAGTATTATTATTATTATATGTATGTGTTGGTATTATCATTATTATCTATTATTTATTATATTATTTATTATTATTATTCTTATTATTATTATATTATTTTAAGATTATATTATATTATTATTATATTAGAATTCGGCATTACATAGCATAGCATTAGATATTAGTATTATTGCGATTAGTATTAGTTATTGTGAGAGGAGAGAGAGAACGGCCGAGATAGATTAAGAGAGAGGCAGAAGAGAACAACAGAAATAGAGTAAGAGAAAGATTGGGACAGAAATGGGTTAGAGCGAGGAAGGTTGGTTATCAATATTTGCCGATTTGAATTACTGTAACATTATTCGTAATAATCATATTTATTACTACGGGTGCATAGATACGATTACCGTCTGAAAGACTACGCTGGGCCATTCAATTTGGGGTATATGGGCACAGTATTCCCCCGCCCCCCGTCTAATGTTTGCCCCTTCTAGGTTTGGCTTGCCCCTCCCCACCCCCAGGGCCACAATTTTATATTATTTTGTAACTGAAATACCCCTATATAGGTCTGTCTACGACTTAAAAAATGCCTCTAGAATATATTTGTTCGCTGCGTTTCCACATATTACTTATGTTATAGTTTTGCCGATTATGATAACTGTAAATACAATAAAAAGATAACTGATACCTTTTTCAATTTCTCGTTTTTGGGAGGAAACAACTTACAGCATTTACCAAAAGGACATTACATAATATTTTACGTTGGGTTTTAGAAAGTAGTTTATCATAATATATTGTAAATTACAGCAGAAAAAAAATACAATAATAAAACAAGCAATACTGGCACTACAAGGAGGCATAGCGATAATCATAATCCGTAACGATGTTAAAGGTAGGTGCTAAACAACGTTGTAAACTTAAGTAGCTGTTGTTTGCTGTTACTGCAAATGAAAAATATAAAATTAACGCTTATTCATGTTAAGGCAAACAAGGGAAAATCCAAAATCTCAGCACGTTCTACGTTTCTCAACACAATAATGATAGGACACAAGCAAAATAATAAGTACTGTAGCGTCGTCGTCCTGGTAGTGTCGTGCCGACGCGATATGAATATAATAGTTACGTTTCAAAACTGGAAGGTAGCTCTCGGCCTCGTCGTTTTCAACTTCGTATTTCATTGGTAAATATAATTATTGCTTTGGTTTGTAAAATAATATTTGCTTTGTTTGTAACATAATTATTTGATTTGGTTATCTTTATATTTTAAAAAGTTGACTGCTGGACTGCAGCATAGGATTCTGATCCTTTATACCCGTTATGATTATAAATAATAATTTACAAAATATATATTTCACTTGTGCACAAGAAAATGTACTCTTTAGCTGTTATTTCTACTGCGCAACACACCCCAAAATACGGAGAAAAATACTTATCTAATGGTTATTTTCATAAAATCAGGGGGGGGGGGGGGTCAACGGGAGGTATGCCAGCCAGCGTGAGCTGTGAGCGGACCTCTCGCGCCTTGAAAATCAGTACCAGGGGGGCACGACCTAGAAACGGATCTGATGGTGGAGCTCCCGCGTTAAACTGATTGGCCTATAGTTATTCGGGGTACACTTTAAGAAATAAAATTGAATGGAATAGAATACTAAAATAAATTCAGTAAAATGTGGCAAATTAAAAAAGCACCTTTACAAAAAATATAGGAAAATAGTTAAAAAGCATAATAGAGAAAAATAATAAAACGTATACAAGAAAATTAAAATAGTGGATGCTAAAATAAAAGAAAATGAAGGTAAGTGTTCACAGAGAAACGGAGTTTGGCCTTTTTAGGGGGTATCGTATACATCAGGACAAGAGGAATTGTACGTATATGTAAAGATTAAATCCAGGTGGACCCAGGGTCACTACAGCACGTCCTCCCAGGGGCAGGGAGGGAAGTCGCGAAGTTGGCCGAAGCGACAATAGCTCTGTGGCATACATCACTGTCTGAGGATAGTCTGAATCGGGTTTGAAAAGTACTGTTGCCATTACTAGTTCGTGGGAGAAATCAACAGATTAAAAGATACATTCGCATATTTTGAGTGGGTGAAAACAAGCATGCAAGAACGCCCTAAAACTTAACCTGGCAAACTGAGTGATTTACAGGTGATTTCCAAGTTAAAAGGATAAATGAAAAAACAAGATTTAAAACGAGTTAAGTGGTAAAAAACGAGAGCGATATAAGACATCTGAAAAAAAACGAGAGATAAAAATGTTCATATCAATGAGACATTAAATAGAACCATTCATATAAAAAACCCTGTAAGGAATTTCTGAGTGACACCACTTCACGACGTGAATTTAAACATCATAAACAATTAATATGCCTCACACTTCACACAGCAGGAGCAATACACTGAGTATCAATACCACGTTCTGAGTAGGTGCCAGGATATGTCGTCTCCATCACTGTCCCCTCCTCACGGTCTGTAAAGCATTTCACTCGGATTCTGGTGCAGCGTCGAAATCAAAGTTCATAGGTGAGATAGGTTAACTGTCACTCTCCTACAAAGTATATTTTCTGACGCAGGAACAAATGGCTGAGCTGATTGCATGGACCCGCATAGTACGATGCGGTTTGCTGCAAACTCATATATCATAGACAACAGGACAACTTCTTTAATTAGAACCCGAAAGGCCCCTTCCACCGGCTATTAGGCTCTTGTGTACCTTCTACATGCGTTAAAAAACTAAAGATCCTTCACTAAATTAGAGGTTTGTCTTTCTATTATAATACCTCTTGTGGCTTCGCGAGTTTCTAGGGTCGCCTTTATTGCTATAAGGCGAGAGCCTCAGCAAGTCCCTCATCATCAACCCCTCATCAGCAGTCTGCAGTTGTTCAGACCGCCGACGAAAAAGTGCTTATACCGGTCAGTAGTACAAAGGCTGGATCCCTGGTAAGACCGTATGGATGGCAGATGTTGAGGGCAAAGCGTACAGCTGGCAGGTGGTAGGCCATGTGAAGGAGACGTTGTTACCAGGGTTGCAGAGCGTCTTTCACTACCCTGTTGCTCCTTTCACTACACCATTAGATTGTTGGGTGGTATGCAAACAGAAAAGGAATGTTTCACCTCTAAACTCCTTTAAAGAAGTGAACGCCATCAACAGAAGAAACTCCAAGCCATTAATCTGTGTGGAGTTGGGCGGAGGACCAAACAAGGTAATGAAGTGGTCACCAAAAGCTTTCAAAACTCTGCTCCCAGACTTATCCCCTGATGGGGACCAACTGGAGATAGCGTGTATGGATGGTCATGATAATGATAAGACGTATCGAAATGCCTTGTGCAGAACTGCGAGGTCCATTAAATTCTGCAGAGGACCATTTCCAAGGGAGCTGAGGTGGTGGAATGCCTTGCATAGGTGCCTAACTATGGAGACTTGCGCCGTTGGACACGTTTCAAAATCCTGCCAATACATATGTTCGTGCTAAGTGAGCATGTTCGGAAAAGAACCATATACGTAAAATTTTGATAAGTGCGCAGCAGCGCTCCTGGATGAGGCTGCATTGGAGGTGGTGAGCCATGTGAATGCCTGGTTTACAAAATGTTGTGGCACATAATCTGTTTGACAAACGATCGGGGAAAATGGCGAAGGTGATAATACTCCAATCGTGTGTTTCAAAGTGCTCATAGCTGCGGGTGGACGAATAGTAGCGTGATGACGTCTCTCGAGCCAGGCTATCAGATATGCACAGACAGGATCCTTAGCTGTCTTCTTATCTGATGAGAGGTAAAAATGTAAGGTTGGGCATATGACGTGGTGGTGTTCTTGCAGCTGCTGCATCTGCCTGGATGGGGGGCATTCCAGTTTGTGGCGCAGCTAGAATTGCTCAGGCTAGCATCAGAGCTTCACAGGCCAGCATACGAAGGAGATCGGGAGGCTCTCCTGGGGGTCTGGTAGAAGGTCAGGGACATATTACGTTGATCCTGCTTATAATGGAGTGTAAAATCATAGTCAGATAACTCGTGTGCAATCTACTTAGCCTCTACTCTTGGTCTTTCTTGAAAGACGTATGTAGTGGACTATAGGTCCGTCAGACAGTGAAGCATCTACCACTATATGTAGGGATCAAAGATTCTAATGGCCTTACAAACTGCCAAAGGGCCTCCAAATCAATAAATGGGATTAACGAGGATTCGGCATCCTATTAGTATCTTGACCAATATGCAACAGCATGTGGTGACCCATCTTCATCCTCTGGAGGAGAACAGCACCAAGAGCCTGACACTAGATCAGTTGTGGACCTCGAATGCTCTGTCAAAATCTGGAAGACGCAGGACAGGTGCTGTAACCAAGGCCTTCTTAGTGTGTCAAAGGCCTGTTGAGCTGCATCTCCCCATTCAAATGCTCACATTTCTCTGGTGACTGAGTCATTGGTTTAGCAATAGTGGCAAAGTGTGGAATGTGCCGCCTAAAAAATCCACAAGCACCAAGAAAACCTGCGGATGTCACGTGCTGATCTGGGTCGTCTCATGGCTGCAATTGCTAGCACCTTGGTCAGGGTTTCGCCTGGAAGCCATCTTCCCAATAATAAAGCCGAGTAGTTCACTCCTGTGAGCAAAATTCACACTTAAAGAGGGTAAGTTTCATGCCTGCATTTTCAAGGGACCTAAAGTCTCTTGTAGATGAATCATGTGAGGTCAAAGGATGTAGATGCAACCAAACGTCAACTAGGTAAGGCAAGAGTGGTCGCCCAAGAAACAGGATGAGAGGGACAAAATCCATTGTCCCCTGAAAATGTCGTCGGGCGCCGTTGCCAGCGAATGGAAGACGGCGGAACTGATACAGGCGATTTCATCCGTAAAAAGCCGTCTTTGGGCGGTCTTCAGGTTGCGAGAGAAAATGGACGAATATGCACTCGGATATGAGAAACAGTAAACCATTCTTCCCAGAAGAGAGTCCATGAGCTCATCTATCCTAGGAAGCGGATAGCTGTAGGGGGGGTTACCCTGTTGAGGCCTCGATAGTTCCACACAAAAACGTACGAGCATCTTTCTTTTTAACAAGAACAACTGGTGATAACATGGGCTTCACAGAAGGTGTCTTATCACACCTGTTGTATCATTGTCTTACACTCACTGCTTGATTGATTCCTTAGTTGCTCTCGCAAGTACTCCATGGCGTACACAAACAGGAACATTGGTATCAGTGTGGATTCGAGCCCAATACCAGGGGACAGTCTATGAGGTGTTTCCCCTGTGAATAGTCCGGAAATCTCCAAGACACCTGTTAGTCGAGACTCTGTTCGGATTTTAGGGACTTAGTCGTTAGATGTCCTATGGCAAAAAAAAATACTGTGTTAGGTGGCGGTGTGGCACTGGCGACACCCTGCTGGGTTTCACATGCAATCTGGCAAAGCTCACAATGCAGGTGTTCAGGAAATACAAAAAACTCATCAGGCTCAAACCAAAGTCAAGGCACGCATCAAAACTTTCAAAATCCGCTTCAATGAACCCATGCTCTTCAAGACGATTCATTCAGTACATTACTTTGATAACCAGAGTCAAAGAGCTGCATACATTAGGTTTCTTTCCAGAGAGCCAAGATTTCCATCAGAACATCTTCATGTGGTGAGTGAAGGAACGAACTTGGGAGCCTTGTTACAGTGGTTCGTTGACAGCACCACCGAGGGTGTCTAAGAAACTGTGAGTTGGGGTGAATATCTGACCCAACTCCACCTCACTTCAATTGCACTTACGAGTTTGCATACAACCACAACAGTAACGGGACTTACTTTCCGGGGCTTTGGCGGCCGGTATTTTATCCACCCAAACGCTTGACTCCGTTCTTGAATGGTTGATAAGGGTGCGTGGAACGAGCAAACAGGACATATTACCTTCGAGAACATGCAAACCCAGGGTTCATCCGGAACACTACGCGAAAGGGAAGCAGCTACACATCTACCAGTTGGGTTCGATGGTCGTTGCTTCAGTCACATGTACAGGTGAGAGTAACGAGGTTGGCCAGGGAATGGAAGGGCTCCTGAAGCTCCTCCCTTCGGACTCATGACAGCAGGAACCTCACAACAGTGCAAAAGACTCCTTTCACCCACAAACGTAATTTCATGAACTGGTGACATCTAACTCCAAGTTAACTGTCACTGGAGGTTTGGTAAAATACACAGAATCACGGGAAAAAAATCGCCTACGCATATCCATCCCAACGCGCAGTCCCCTGGAAAATGAAGCCAGAGGTGCTACAGGTCCTGTGTAACGGCCAGACAGGCGACGAAATGGGAAATCAGATCAGCGGCAGCTTCAACAGAATTTGGGCCATCCCAGCAACTCCTTTAAGGGTCCGAGAACATACGCAGCATGCGGATGCCAGGAAAAGATGGCTGCTTCCTCTTTCAATACTGTCACCTCTGAGCCAGTATCTATAAAACAGTTCACTTCTTTTCCGTAACTGTGCAAGAGACCTGCGGTCGTCCCCTCAGTGGCGGCATAGACCTTCTTGGTGGACCTCCCTCTGACTGGAACTGCCGCCGGGGATGGGAGTTTTTGCCCTGGACGGCTGGTGTGAAAGGGGACAGGAAGCCAAGACATCAGTGCCCAGGCTCCCCACATCAAACACACACGCTGTTAGCACGGCACTCTGAAGTGGTATGCCCCTCGAAGACGATGATATTCACACCAGGGCGACGAATGACTACTGTGCGGACGGTGTTGGGTGACGACATCTGTGAAGGTGCGCCATCGATTGTCCTGAAGTTTCGCGGAGAGACACGTGAACACGTGCTTGAGGAGGATCCATTGGCTGTGATGTGGTGTGGGTGACAATATCCCTGGGTGCTTGTCTAGCTGCTGCTTGAAGGTCCCATCACTATAATATTTATAGTAGCGGCATGGCAATTCTGCTTGTGGCTCACGCTATGGTGGGTAACCCAGGGGCATGGCATTTCATAAGGGACCGTGGGCGTTATGCTGCGTTGGGACCTATCCCTACGTGGAGTGCCATTAAAAATTCGGCAGGACGGCCTTTACCCCCACTGTTGCATCCCATATGGCCTGGCCTTCCTCGAACATCTGCATGCTGATGTGAAGTGCCAGTAGGCAAGAGCTGCCGTCGAAGCCAAGTGGTAAAACCTGCTGTGAAGTCCTTCGGAGAGGGCCTTCTACATCTCCAATCTCACAAGGGTAGTCACGAGCACTTGCAAGTGACTGCCATCTCGATTGCCTGATAATAATCCAGGGCGTGATTGTCAGGTGTCATCCGGGACGAGCAAGCATGTCAAAAAAGCGTTCTGGTGTACATGTCCCCCGAAACTTATTCCTCCTTTTTTGCCTTAAACTCATGCCATATGGTAATATCCTAAACAATGGCCCTTAAGAGCACCATCTGGAGCATACACGAGCTCTTACCCTAGCCATACGAATAAAAGCATCGTCTGTAGCAGGGGCGTGTCAGGGCATTCTCGATGGACGATCCACGATTCACCCTTCTATTACGTTGTAGCGCATGTGTGACGGCTGGGGGGTTTCTCATAAAAAACGGGTATCTCATCACGGCCATACAGTGCTGGGGCAACGTGATGATCTGGGAGGGCGGAGCTAAACAGGAGACACGTTTTGTGAAGATTTCGGGCGGATGCTAGGGTGTGGCTGCTGACAGATCTCTTTGTAACAAGAGTGGACACAGGCTTGCATATGGGGCATCTCTAGTGGTGCTAGGTGTTGTGGCTCTTCAATAGATGGTGCAAAGTGGCTTGGGTTCGTGAGTGATGTTTGGGCGATGACTGGGTTCGTCGTAAGGCTGCATTCTCTTCCTCCAGCCAGCCACACGAAGCCAAGACACACTGGAGCTGAGCAAGTAATTCAAGGACATTATTCGGCCACAATGGTGCTGAATCCTGAAGTAACTCCCGGAGGTTGCATCTTCAAGCCATCCTGGAGAGGGTGGTGTCTACAGCTGGAGGCCTCTTTCCTTGACGTGGTCTCAGAGCCAACGTGAGAAGAGTCCTGTTGCATAAGCGAATCATGGGGGTTGCTCCAAGTGAGCTTTGCGTTGAGAGGCTGTGCGTCCCCATTAAGCGTACCGGACCTACCACTATCATCCTTGTGGCGCACTTGGAAGCAGAGTAGTTTCGTCGCCGGGGCTTTCGTCGCACCTCATTGCCAACAAGCATGGAACACTACTTAAACCGTCACTAGCAGGCACCACCGTCACAAGAGACCAGATCATTACAACCAGGAGAAGACACTTGGATCATGTACAGATCCACTTCTATCAATATCCTAGCTAGAAGTTATACTCACATACCAATTGTAAGGTTCACTTCATGGGCTTCTGCTATCAGATGCGCATCCACATACCGGAACAATCTCATCTAACCAGATTCAAGGTCGTGAAGTCTCGTCCTCTCGCAGGAGCGTCTTGGCAATTTCATCTGGTTAAAACAAATAATACCGGAGACATGCTTTCGAAGAGATATAAAACTCAATATAAGAAGACGTATGGGTTAGGATCTGGAGTACCGTCTTTAACACAATTATAGATATATACAAAATTATTTTTTTTTTTTCTTTATCAAAACCAGAATACTACTAAATCCAATAATAATACACAAAAACAGGATTCAAATTACAATGTACTCATTTGATGTTCGTATGAAGCATCAGTATAATTAAAAATTGTATATTTAAACAATGTTCTAAAGTACTAATATTCATATAACACAGAACGAAAAGGAAATTAATCAATGAGGATAAATCTCCAGCAGCTTACACGTCTGCACCCACTTGTAGCGCGTGTCTGGTCGTGTGTGCCGACGCGCTATTAATATAATAGTCTAAGTTCAAACTGGAAGGTAGCTCGGCCGCTCGTTTTCAAACTCGTATTGATTGTAAATATAATATCTTGCTTTGGTTATCTTATATTTAAAAGTTTGACTGGCTGGACTGCAGCATAGGATTATGATACTTTATACCGTTATTGATTAGTAAATAATAAATTTACAATATATATTTCACTTGTGCCCCACAAGAAAATGAATACTATCTAGCTGTTCTTTCCTAATTGCGCCAACACCACCACAAAATACGGAGAAAATTACTATCTAATGGTTATTTTATAAACATACGGGGGGGGGGGGCGGGTCAACGGGAGCGTATGTCCAGCCAGTCGTGAAGCAGTGGAGCGTGACCTCTTCGCTCCCTTGAAAATCAGTACAGGGGCACGACCTTAGAACGGCTCTCTGATTGATGGAAGCTACACGCCTTAACCTGATTGGCCTATACGTAATTCGGGGTACACTTAAGAAATAAAATTGGAATGGAATAGAATACTAAAAATAAATTCAGTAAAATGTGGCATAAAAAGCACCTTACAAAACATATAGGAAAATGTGTTAAAAACATAATAGAGGAAAAATAATAAAAACTGTATACAAGAAAATAAAATAAGGATGCTTAAAATAAAAGAAAATGTAATGTAATTGTTCACAGAGACGGAAAGTGGGCCATTTTAGGGGGTATTCGGATAAATCCAGACAAGTAGACATGTACGTAATGTAAAGATTATATACCAGGTGGACCTCAGCGTACACTACAGCATTCCTCCCAGGGGCGGGAGTCGCGAAGTTGGGCGAAGCGACAAGACCATCTGTGGCATACACACTGTCTGAGATAGTCTGAATCGGGTTGAAAGTACTGGCCATACATAGTCTGTGTGGAGAAAATAAAAGATAAGCATACATCGCAATTTTGAGTGGGTGAAACAAAGCATGAAAGAACTTGCCCGAAACTTTAACTGTTGCAAAACTGAGTGATATAAGGTTGATTTCCAAGTAAAAGGATAAATCGAAAAAACAACAAGATTAAAAACGAGTTAAGTTGGTTTAAAACAACGAGACGATATAAGGACATATGAAAAAAAACGAGAGGATTAAATGTTCATATAATAGAAAGTAAATAGAACCATTCATATAAAAACCTGTAAGAATTCTGAGGCACCACTTTCACGAACGTGAATTTTAACATCATAAACAAGTACTCTGCAACTACACTTCCACACAGCAGAGCCAATACTAATATTATCAATACCACGTTCTGAGTAGGGCCGGATATTAGTCTACATCACTTGTCCCCACCTCACGGTCTGTAAGCATTTCACTCAGATTTTGGTGCAGCGTCGAAATCAAGTTCATAGGTGGATAGGTAACTGGTTCACTCTCCTCTACAAAGTCTATTTCTGACGCAGAACAAAGGCCTGAGCGATTTCATGGACCCGCATAGTACGATTTGCGGTTGTGCTGCAACTCTAATATATCATAGAAAACAGGACCAACCCATTCTTTAGACCCCGAAATGGCCCCTTCCACGGCTATCTAGGGCTCTGTGCTACCTCTATATGCGTAAACCTAAAGATCCTTCACTTAAATGAGAGGGTTTCGTCGTTCTATATATACATCGTGTTGGATCGCGAGTTCTAGGTCGCCTTTATTGCTATACGGCAGAGCCTCAGCAAGTCCCTCATTCATCAACCCTCATCAGCAGTCTGCAGATTTGTCAGGGACCGCGACGAAAAAGTGCCATTCTCCCGGTCAGTAGGTACAAAGGCTGATCCCTGGTAGACCGATGGATGGCAGTGTTGAGGGCACAAAGCGTACAGCTGGCCAGTTGGGTAGGCCACTGTGAGGCGACCGTTGTACCAGGGCTGGAAGAGCGTCTTTCACTACTCTGTTGCTTCTTTCAACTACACCATTCGATTGTGGGAGGTATGCAACAGAAAAGAAATGTTTCACCTCGAACTCCTTTTAAGAGTGAACGCACTCAACAGAAGGAAACTCCCAAGCATTATCTGTGGGCGTTGGCTGGAGGACCAAAAACAAGTAATTAATGTGGTTCAACAAAAGCTTTCAAAACTCTGCTCCCAGATTATCCCCTGAGGGCGGACCAACTGGAGATAGCGTGTAGGATTGTAAATAATGGATAAGACTATCGGAAATCCTTGTGCAGAACTGCGAAGGTCCATTAATCTGCAGAGACCATTCCAAGGGAGCTTGAGGTGGTGGATGTCCTTGAATAGGTGCTCTAACTACTGGGAGAACTTGCGCCAGTTGAAACGTTTCACATCTGCCCCAAATTATGTTTCGTGCTAAGTGAAGCATGTCGGGAAGAACCAGTATTACGAAATTCGATAAGTGCGCAGAGCTCCTGGATGGGCTGCCATGGAGGTTGTGAGCCATGTCGTTAATGCATGGTGACATAAAATGTTGGGCCACATACATCTGTTGACAACACGATCGGAAAACGGCGAAGGGGTATAATACTCCATCGTTGTGTTTCAAAGTTGCTCATAGCTGCGGGTGGACGAAATAGTAGGCAGAGTGACTGACGTTCTGAGCCAGGCTACAGATCTGCACAGACAGGATCCTGTAAGCTGTTCTCTCTCATCTGATGAGAGGCTCAAAGATGTAAGGTGGGCATCTGACGTGGTGGTTGTTCTGCAGCTGTGATCCGCATGAGGGGCATTTCCAGTTGTGGAGATCAGAATTTGGCTCAGGATCAAGCATCAGAGCTTTCTAAGGCCAAGCAAATCAGGAGATCGGGTTAGGCTCTCCTGGGGGCTGGATAGAAGGTCAGGGACATAATACTGCTCCTTGTTATAAGTAGTGTAAAACATAGTCAGATAACTCGTGTGCAATTACTTAGCATCGCTATCTTGGTCTTCTTGAAAAGACGTATTTTAGCTGGACTATGTCCGTCCAGACAGTGAAAGCACTACCATATATGTAGGATCAAGATTCTAATGGCCTCTACAATGCAAGGGCCTCAAATCAATATAAGAGGATACGAGTTCGCATACTTTAGTATCCTTGACCAATATGGCCACCAGCATGTGGTGACCCATCTTCATCCCTCTGGCGGAGAACAGGCACCAAGAGCCTGCCCACTAGCATCAGTGTGGACCTAGACATGCTCTGTCAAAATCTGGAAGACGCCAGGCCAGGGCTGTACCCAAGCATTCTCAGGTGTCAAAGGCCTGTTGAGCTGCATCTCCCATTCAAATCTCACATTCTTCTTGGTGATCTGAGTCAGGGTTTAGCATGTGGCAAAGTGTGGAATGTGCCGCCTAAAAAATCCACAAGCACCAAGAAACCTGCGGATGTCACGTGCCTGATCTGGGTTCGTCTCATGGCTGCAATTGCTAGCACCTTGTCAGGTTTCGCGGACGCATCTTTCCCAAAAGAAAGCGAGTAGTTTCACTTCCTGTTGAGCAAATTCACACTTAGAGGTTAAGTTTCATGCCTGCATTTTCAAGGAGACCTAAAGTCTCTTGTCGATGAATCAGGTGAGAGTCAAAGGATGTAGATGCAACCACAACGTCATCCTAGGTAGGCAAAGAGTGTGTCGCCCAAGAACAGATGAGAGGACAACATCATTGTCCTCTGAAATGTCGTCGGGGCCGTTGACAGCCCGAATTGGAAGACGTCGGAATGTACAGGCGATTCCATCCGTAAAAGCCGTCTTTGGGCGTGCTTTCAGGGTGGAGAGAATGGCCCAATAGCAGCTCGGGCTTCTGAGAACAGTTTAAACCATGTCTTCCCGTAGAGAGTGCATGAGCTCATCTATCCTAGGAACGGATAGCTGTCGGGAGGTGTGTTAACCCTGTTGAGCCTCGAACAGTCCACTAACAAAAAACGTACCGAGCCATCTTTCTGTTTTTACAAGAACAACTGGTGATAAACCATGGGCTCACAGAAGAGTTCTATCAACACCTTGTTGTATCATTGTCTTACATCCGGCTTGCTGATTCCTTCGTGCTCTGCGGCCCGTCTCCACTGGCGTAACACAAACAGAACATTGGTATCAGTGTGGATTCGATGCTCATACCAGGGGGACAGTTCCTACTGAGTGTTTGTCCCCTGTGAATAGTCCGGGAAATCTCCTCAAGACACCGTTAGTCGAGACCTCTGATTCGGATTTAGAGTGAATTAGGTCTTAGCTTTTCCTCTGGACAAAAAAATTATTTGTCGCTAGTGGCGGGCTGTGGATGCGATCACCGCTGGGTTTCACTGCCAATCTGGCAAAGCTCATCAATGGCAAGGTGTATCAGGAAATACAAAAAACTCATCAGGCCATAACCAAAGTCAAGGCAGGCATCAAAATTTCAACTCCGTCTTCAATGAACCCATGCTCTTCAGACGATGCATATTCAGTACATTATTTGATAACCGAGTCAAGAGCTTCAACATTAGTTTAGCACAGAGAGCCAAGATTTCCATCAGACAAATCTCATGTGGTGAGTGAAGGAACTTGGGAGCTTGTTTAACAGTGGTTTCGTTGATCAGCAAACACCATGAGGGTGACGAAGGACTGTGAGGGGGGGTGAATATCTGACCCCTAACTTCACTCACTTCCTTGCACTACGAGTTCTCATAACCACAACAGTACCGGGATTACTTTCCGGGGTTGGGGCGGATTTACCACCCAAAAACGCTGACCTTCCGTCTCTGATGGTGATAAGGGTGCGTGGAACGGAGCAAACAAGACAGTACCTTCGAAACAGAGCAACCTGGGTTTCATCCGGAACACTACGCGAAGGGAAGCAGCTACAAATCTACCAGCTCTGGGTTCGATGGTCGTTGCTCAGTCACATGTACAGGTGAGACGTAACGAGGTTGCAAGGGAATGAAGGCTCCGGAAGCTCTCCCGTGGACTCATGACATGGCAGGAACCTTCACAACAGTGCAAAGAATCCCACCACAACGTAATTAATGACGGTGACATCTAACTCAAAGTAACTGTCACTGGAGTTGGTTAAAAATACACAGAATCACCGGGAAATCTCCTAAGCATATCATCCCAACGAGCATGGCCCCTGGAAAATGAATGCCAGAGGGATACAGGTCCTGTGTTACAAGGTCCAGACCCGGGCGAATGGTGAACTTCAGATAAGCTCAGCTTCAACAGATTGGGCATCCCAGCCAAATCCTTTAAGGGTCCGTAGGAACTACGCAGCATGCGGATGCCAGGCAAAGTTGGGGGGGGTTGGGGAATTCTATTCAATACTGTCACCTCTGAGCCAGTAATCTATAAAACAGGTCACTTCTTTTCGTTAAACTGGCAAGGATGACCTGCGGTCGCCCCTCAGTGTCGGCTAGCCTTCTTGGTTGGGTGACCCTCCCTTGGACGGGAATGCCGCCTGGGGATGGGAGTTTGTCTGGACGGCTGTGTGAAAGGGAACAGGCAAGCCAATGAATTGCCAGGCTCCCCACCATTCCATAACACACACGCTTGTTAGCACGGCACTATGAAGTGTTATGCCCCTCGAGACGAGATATATCACACCAGGGGGACTCGACGATGACTACTGTGCGACGGGGGGGTGCGACATAACTGTATGAGTGCGCATCGATTTGTCCTGGAAGTCTCGGAGACAGTGAACACGCGCTTAGGGAGGAGGGATCCAATTGCTTGGTGATGTGGTTTGGGGTCGACAATGATCCCTGTGGGTTGCCTTGTATAGCTGCTGCTATGAATGGCCCATCAACTATAATTATTCTAGTGCGGGCATGGCACTTCTGCTTGTGGCTTCAGCTACTGGTGGGTAACCAGGGGCAGGGCATTTCATAAGGGAGTGGGCGCTTATGCTGCTGTTGGTGACCGGATCCCTACTTGGGCAGTGACATTAAAATTCGGCAGGACGGCCTTACCCCAACTGTTGAAAAACCATATGGCCTGGCACTCTCTGACATACTGCATGCTGATGTGAAGTCAGTAGCAAGAGCGCCGTCGAAGCCAAGTGGTTAAAACCTGCTCGTTGAAAGTCCTTCGGAGCAGGACTTCTACATCTCCAATTCAAAGGGTAGTCCCCGAGATCCCTCGCAAGACTGCATCTCGATTCCTGATAATAATCACAGGGGTGATGGTCCAGGTGTAATTCGGTGACTGAGCAAGCATGTCAAAAAGCGTTCTGGTGTACATGTTCCCCGAAACATTCCTCATTTTTGCCTAAACTCATGCCATATGGTATATCCTTAAAACATGGGCCCTAAGAGCACCATCTGAGCATAACCACGAGCTCTTCCCCTAGCATACGAATAAAGCATCGTCGTAGCAGGGCGTGTCAGCAATTCGATGGTAGCGATCCACGATTCCACCTCTCTATACGTTGTAGCGCATTGTGACGTGGGGTTTCTCCATAAAACAGGGTATCTCATCCACGGCCATACAGTGCTGGAGGCAATTAAGTGATGATCGGAGGCGGAAGCTAACAGGAGGACACGTTGTGAAGATTTCGGGCCAGGAATGATGAGGTGTGGATGCTGACAGATCTTCTTTGTTAACAATGGTGACACAGGCTGCATATGGCATCTCTTTAGTGGTGTATGTGTGTGGCTCTTCAATAGCTGTGCAAAGTGGCTGGTCTCGTTCAGTGATGTTTGGGGCGATGAATGGGTTGTCGTAAAGGCTGCATTTCTCTTCCTCCAGCACAGCCACCACGAGCCAAGGAACACTGGGAGCTGAGCAGTTAATTCAGACTATTCGGCAAATGGTTGCGGATTGAAGTACTCCCGGAGGTTGCATCTCAAGCCATCCTGGAGAGGTGGCTTGGTCTACCAGCTGGAGCCTCCCCTTGACGTGTCTCAGAGTCCCATGTGAGAAGTATTCCTGTGCATAAGCGATCTGTGGGGGTTGCTCACGGAGCTTTGACGTTGAGATGGCTTGGCTTCCCCATTAAGCGACCGGACCTACGCACTATCCTCATTGTGGCACTTGGAAGCAGGAGTAGTCTCGCCGGGGGCCTTTTCGTTCGCACCTCATATGCCAACAAGAAGGAACACTACTTAACCGTCACTGCATGCACCACCGTACAAGAGAAAGATCCTTACAACCAGGAGAAGACACCTTGACTCATGTACAGATCCACTTCTATCAATATCTAGCTAGAAGTTATCTCACATACCAAGTTAAGGTTCACTTCATGGCTTCATGCTATCATATGCTCATCCACATACACGGAAACAATCTCATCTAACCAGATTCAAGGTCGTGAAGTCCTCGTCCTTCGCAGAGAGGTATGGCAATTTCATCGTGTAAACAACATAATTCCCGGTAGACATGCTTTCGACGTAGATATACAACTCAATATAGAAGACGTAATGGGGTTCAGGATGCTGGAGTACCTCTTTAAACACAAATTATTAGATATATACAAAATATTTTTTTTTTTTTTTATCAAAACCAAATATCTAAATCCACTAAAAATACACACAAAAACAGGATTCAAATACATGTACTCATTGAGTTCGTATGAAGCATCAGGATAATACAAATTGCTATATTTAAACATGTTCTAAAGTACTAATAGCAATAACACAAGAACGAAAGTGAAATTACTCAAGAGATAAATCTCAGCAATCTACACGTCGCCCACCACTTGTAGCGTCGTAGTACTGGTCGTGTGTGCCCGACGCGCTATTATATAATAGTCACGTTCAAACTGGAAGTTAGCTCGGACGCTCGTTTCAACTCGTATTGATTTGAAATATAATTCATTTGCTTTTGGTTATTCTTTATATTTAAAAGTTGGACTGGCTGGACTGCAGCATAGGATTATGATTACTTTATACCGTTATTGATTATAAATAATAATTACAAAATATATTTCACTTGTGCCACAAGAAAAGAATACTCTTTAGCTGTCTTTCCTACTTGCGCCAACACCACCCAAATACGGAGAAAATACTTATACTAAGGTTATTTCATAAAATCCGGGGGGGGGGGGGTCAACGGAAGCGTAGTCCAGCCAGGTCGTGAGCGTGAGCGGACCTCTCGCGCTCCTTGAAAATCAGTACCGGGGGCACGACCTAACGGCTCTGATTGGTGGAGTACACGCCCGCTTAACCTGATTGGATATAAGTAATTCGGGGGTACATCTTTTAAGAATAAATTTGAATGGAAACTAGACCTACTAAAAATAAATTCAGTAAAATGGGGTCCCCGCCCCCCTCCCCCCCCCCCCCCCCCCCCCCAATAAAAAGAACCTTACAAAAATATAGAAATAGTTAAAACATAAGAGAAAAATAATTAAAAATGGTATACAAGAGAAAATAAAATAGGTATGCTTAAAAAAAAAAGAAAATGTAATGAATTGTCACAGAGAAGGAAGTTGGCCATAATTTTAGGGGGTATTCGTATACACCAGGACAAGTAGACAATGTAGTATATGTAAAGATTAAATATCAGGTGGACCTCAGGGTACACTACAGCATTCCTCCCAGGGGAGGGAGTCGCGAAGTGGGCGAACGACAAGAATCTGTGGCATACCATCAAAAAACCTTTTTTGGGTCTGAGGATAGTCTGAACGGGTTGAAAGTACTGTGCAATTACATAGGTTCTGTGGGAGAAATCAACGATAAGTATACATTCGAATATTTTGCGTGGGTGAAACAAGATGAAAGAACTTGCCGAAACTTAACTTGTGCAAACTGTAGTGATTTACAGGTTTTGATTTCCAAGTTAAACGGAATAAATCGGAAAAACGAAGATGTAAAACGAGTTAATGGTTTTAAAAACAACGAGAGCGATATAAGACATATGAAAAAAAACGAGAGATAAAATGTTATATAATAACATTATTAAATAGAACCATCATATAAAACCCTTTAAGAATTTCTGGAGTGCACCCACTTTAACGACCGGAATTTTAACATCATAAACAATTACTCAGCACTCACACTTCCACACAGCAGGGAGCAATACTTAAATGATATAAATACCACGTTCTGATAGTGCCAGGATATTCGTCTCACTCCATCAACTGTTTCCCCATCTCACGGTCTGTAAGCCATTTCAACTCGATTCTGGTGCAGCTTCGGATCAAGGTCATAGGTGGATACGGTAACTGGTTCACTCTCCTCTACAAAGTCTATTTCTGACGCAGGAACAAAAATGGGCCCTGAGCTTGATTTGCATGGACCCCGCATAGTACGATGCGGTGCTGCAACTCTAATGATATCTGACAACAGGACCAAACTTCTAGAAACCGGAAATGGGCCCCTTCCACGGCTATCTAGGGCTCTTGTGCTACCTTCTACCATTGCTTAAAACTACAAATCGTTCACTTAACTGTAGAGGTTTCGTCTTTATTAAATACCTCTTGTTGGCTTCGCGAGTTTCTAGGGTCGCCTAGTGCTATACGGCGAGACTCAGCAAAGCCCTTCACATACCCCTCATCAGCAGTTGAGATTTGTCAGACCGCACGAAAAAGAAACTGCAGTTCTCGCGTCAGTAGGTACAAAGGCTGATCCCCTGGTAGACCGAGGATGGCAGTGTTGAGGGCCAAAGCGTACAGCTGGCCAGGTGGGGTAGGCCACTGTGAAGGAGACCGTTTTGACCAGGGTTGCAAGAGCGCTTCATACCCTGTTGCTCCTCAACTACACCATTAGATTGGGGTGGTATGCAACCGAAAAAGAATGTTTCACCTCTAAACCCTTTAAGAGTGAACGCCACTCCCCACAGAAAAAACTCCAAGCCATTATCTGGTGGAGTTGGGCTGGAGGACCAAACAAGGGTAAGAAGTGGTCAACCAAAAGCTTTCAAAACTCTGCTCCCAGATATCCCTGAGGGGACCCAAACTTGGAGATAGCGTGTAGATGGTCAATAATGGAATAAGACGTATCGAAAATCCTTGTGCAGAAATGCTGAAGGTCCATTAATCTGCAGAGACCATTCCAAGGGAGCTGAGGTGGGGATTGTCTTGCATAGGTGCTTAACTATGGAGAACTTGCGCCGTGACACGTTTCACATCCTGCAAATATGTTCGTGCTAGGTGAAGCATGTTCGGAAGAACCAGTTATTACGTAAATTTGATAAGTGCGCAGAGCTCTGGATGGGCGCCATTGGAGGTTGGTGAGCCATGTGTCATGCTGGTTACATAAAATGTTTGTGGCACATAAAATCTGTTTGACAACACGATCGGAAATTGCGAAGGTGGTAGAAACTCCATCGTGTGTTTCAAAGTGCTTCATAGCTGCGGGTGGACGAAGAGTAGGCAGTGGACTGACGTCTCCGAGCCAGGCTATCAGATCTGACCCAGACAGGATCCTGTAAGCTTTCTTCTCTCATCTGATGAGAGGCTAAAGATGGAAGGTGGCAATATGACGTGGTGGTTGTCGTGCAAGCTGCTGACCTGCCATGATGGGGCAGTTCAGTTGGGAGCATCAGAAGTGGCTCAGGATCAGCAATCAGAGCTTCTACAGGGCCAAGAATAATCAGGAGATCGGTAGGCTCTCCTGGGGTCTGATAGAAGGTCTAGGGACATAATGACTTGCTCCTTGCTATAATGTAGTGTAAAATTCAATAGTCGATAACTAGTGTGCAAATCCTACTTAGCAGCTTACTCTTGGTCTTTCTTGAAAGACGTATGTTAAGTGGGACATGGTCGTCCGACAGGAAGCATCTACCATATATGTAGGGATCAAAGTTCTAAGGCCTCTACAACGCAAAGGGCCTCAAATCAATAATGGGTAACGAGATTCGGCATCCTTAGTATCCTTGACAATATGCCAACAGCAGGTCGGTGAACCCACTTCATACTCTCTGGAGGAGAACAGCAACAAGAGCTGACCCACTAGCATCAGTGTGGACTCGAATGCTCTGTAAAAATCTGGAAGACGCAGGACCTGTGCTGTAACCAGGCCTTCTCAGTGGTCAAAGGCGTTGAGCTGCATCCTCCCCATTCAAATTCACATTCTTCTTGGTGATCTGGGAAAAAGTACAGCGGTTAGCAATAGTGGCAAAGGTGAAATGTGCCGCCTAAAAAATCCACAAGCACCAAGAAGAAAAAAACCTGAGGATGTCACGTGCTGATATGGGGTCGTCTCATGGCGGGGGGACTGCAATTTGAAGCACCTTGTCCGGGTCGCCGGACGCCATCTTCACACTAATAAAGCCGATAGTTTCACTTCCTGTTGAGCAACTTCACACTGAAAGAGGTTAAGGTTCATGCTGCATTTTTCAAGGAGACTAAAGTTCTCTGTAGATGAATCAGGTGAGCGTCCAAAGGATGTAGATGCAAACCACAACGCATCTAGGTAGTCAAGAGTGTGTCGCCCAAGAACAGATGAGAGGACAACACCCTTGTCCTCTGAATGTCGTCGGGGCCGTTAACAGCCCGAATGGAAAGACGCGGAACTGATACAGGCCGATTTCATCCGTTAAAAGCCGTCTTTGGGGCGCGTCGTTCAGGGTGGGAGAGAAATGGCCCAAGATGCGACTCGGCTAACGAGAACAGTAAAACCATGTATTCCCAGATAGAGAGTCCATGAGCTCATCATCTAGGAAGCGGATAGCGTCGGGCGTTGGTACCCTCTGTTGAGGCCTCGATAGTCCACACAAAAAAACGTACCGAGCCATCTTTCTTTTTAACAAGAACAAACTGTGATAACCATGGGCTCACAGAAGGTGCTATCACACCTTGTTGTATCATTGTCTTACACTATGCTTGATGATTTCCTTCGTGCTCTTTGCGGCAGTCTCCACTGGCGTACACAAACAGGAACATGGTATCAGTGTGGATTCGATGCTCAATACCAGGGACAGTTCCTACTGAGTGTTGTCCCTTGTGAATAGTCCGGGAAATTCCCAAGGACACCTGTTAGTCGAGACCTCCGTTCGATTTAGGTGGACTTAGTCTTAGCTGTTCCTCTGGCCAAAAAAAAATTATCTGTTTGAGGTGGGCGGTTCGTGGCACGGGCCGGACACCACTGCTGGGTTTCATGCCAATCTGGCAAAGCTCATCAATGGCAGGTGTCTCAGGGAAATTACAAAAACACTCATCAGGCTCAACCAAATCAAAGGCACGCATCCAAAACTTTCAAATCCGTCCAATGAACCCCATGATATTCAGACGATTCATTCAGTACACTTGATAACCAGAGTCAAGAGCTTCAACATTATTTCTTCCAGAGAGCCAAGATTTCATCAAGACACATCTTCATGTGGGAGTGAAAAGGAACTTGGAGCTGTTAACAGTGGTTTCGTTGACAGGCACCCCCTGAGGGTGTCTAAGGAAAATGTGTCGGTTGGCTGTGAATATCTGACCCCTAATTCACCACTTCACTGCACTACGAGTTCTGCATAAAACCCACAACAGTACCGGACTACTTTCGGGGCTTTGGGGCGGTGAATTACCACCCAACGCTGACCTCCGTTCTTGAATGGTGATAAAGGGTGCGTGGAACGTGTATCCAAACAAGACATATACCTTTCGATACAGCAAAATGGGTTTCATCCGGAACACTACGCGAAGGAAGCAGCTACAAATTACCAGCTCGGGTTTTTTCGAGGTCAGTTGCTGCAGTCAACATGTACAGGGAGCGTTCGTAACGAGGGTTGCAAGGGACTTCTCCATGGCTCCGGAAGCCTCCCTTGGTCATCGACAGCGGAACTCACAACAGTTCAAAGACTCCTCACCCACAAACGTAATTCATGACGTTGACCATCTAACCCAAGTAACTGGTCACTGGAGTTTGGTAAAATACACAGAAACGGGAAATTCCTAAGCATAGCACAGCCCACGAGCATGTCCCTGGAAAATGAATTGCCAGAGGTGATACAGTCCTGTGTACACGGTCCAGAACCAGGCGAATGGTCGAACTTCAGATCAGCTTCAGCTTCAACAGATTTGGGGCATCCCAGCAACTCCTTTTATAGGTCGAGAACTACGCAGCATGCGGAATGCAGGCAAAAGTATGGCTGCTTCCTCTTCAATACTGTCACCTCTGAGCCAGTATCTATAAAACAGGTCACTTCTTGCCGTAACTGGCAAGATGACCGCGGTCGTCCCCTCAGTGTAGGCATAGACTTCTGGGTGGTGGACCTACCTGGACTGGAACTGCCGCCTGAGGGATGGAGTTTTGCCCTGGACGGCTGCTGTGAAAGGGACAGGAAGCCAAGAAGTGCCCAGGTCCCCAAATCCATAACCAACACACGCTTGTTAGCACGGCACTCTGAAGTGTTATGCTCGAGACGATGATATCACACCAGGGGAGACCGATGACTACTGTTGCGGACGGGGTGACTAACATCTTTGAGCGCCATCGATTGTCCATGAAGTTCGGAGACACAGTGAACACGCTGACTTAGGAGGAGGGATCCATTGCTGGTGATGTGGTTGGGTGACAATGATCCCTGGGTGCATTGTATAGCTGCTGCTGGAATGGCCCATCACTAGAATATTCTAGTGGGGCTGGCACTTCTGCTTGTGGCTCAGCTACGGTGGTAACCCAGGGGCATGGGCATTCATAAGGGAGTGGGCGCTTATGCGCTGTTTTGTGACCTGATCCCTTACTTGGAGTGCCATTAAAATTCGGCAGGACGGCTTTACCCCAACTGTTGCATCCCATATGGCCTGGCACTTCTCTGCCATACTGCATGCTGATGTGAAGTCCAGTAGCAAGAGCTGCCGTCGAAGCCAGTTGGTAAACCTGCTGTGAAAGTCCTTCGGAGCAGGCCTCTACATCTCCAATCTACAAGGGTAGTCCACGAGCTCCTTGCAAGACTGCCATCTCGATGCCTGATAATAATCCAGGGGTGATTGTCCAGGTGTCATCCGGGACTGAGCAGCATGTCAAAAAGCGTTCTGGTGTACATGTCCCCCGAAAACTTATTCCTCATTTTTGCCTTAAACTCATGCCATATGGTAATATCCTTAAACATGGTGCCCTAAGAGCACCATCTGAGCATACCCACGAGCTCTTCCCACTAGCCGATACGAATAAAAGCATCGTCTGTTAGCAGTGGCGTGTCAGCATCTCGTGGTACGATCCACGATTCCACCTCTCTATTACGTTGTAGCGCATGTGACGCTGGGGTTTCTCCATAAAACACGGGTATCTCATCACGGCCATACAGTGCTGGAGGCATTACGTGATGATCTGGAGGGCGGAAGCTAACAGGAGACACGTTGTGAAGATTTCGGGCAGGATGCTGAGGGTGTGTGCTGCTGACAGATCTCTTTGTTAAACAATGGTGGACACAGGCTGCATATGGGCAATCCTTAGTGGTGCTAGGTGTTGTGGGCTCTTCAATAGATGGTGCAAAGTGGCTGGTCTCGTTGAGTGATGTTTGGTGCGATTGACTGGGTTCGTCGTAAGGCTGCATTCCTCTTCCTCCAGCACAGCCACACGAGCCAAGACACACTGGAGCTGAGCAGTTAATTCAGACATATTCGGCACAATGGTTGCTGAATCCTGAAGTACTCCCGGAGGTTGCATCTTCAAGCCATCCTGGAGAGGTGTGTCTACAGCTGGAGCCTCTTCCCTTGACGTGGTCTCAGAGTCCATGTGAGAAGAGTCCTGTTGCATAAGCGATCCTGTGGGGGTTGCTCCACGTGAGCTTTGACGTTGAGATGGCGTTGTGCTTCCCCATTAAGCGTACCGACCTACGCACTATCCTCCTTGTGGCACTTGGAAGCAGAGTAGTTCGTCGCCGGGCTTTCGTCGCACCTCATATGCCAACAAGCATGGAACACTACTTAAACCGTCACTGCATGCACCACCGTCACAAGAGAACAGATCCTTACAACCAGGAGAAGACACCTTGACTCATGTACAGATCCACTTCTATCAATATCCTAGCTAGAAGTTATACTCACATACCAATTGTTAAGGTTCACTTCATGGGCTTCCTGCTATCATATGCTCATCCACATACACGGAACAATCTCATCTAACCAGATTCAAGGTCGTGAAGTCTCGTCCTCTCGCAGGAGGTCTGGCAATTTCATCTGTAAACAAATAATACCGGTAGACACTGCTTTTCGAAGTAGATATACAACTCAATATAAGAAGACGTATGGGGTTCAGGATGCTGGAGTACCTTCTTTAACACAATTATAGATATATACAAAATTATTTTTTTTTTTTTTTATCAAACCAGAATATCTAAATCCACTAATAATACACAAAAACAGGATTCAAATTACAATGTACTCATTTGATGTTCGTATGAAGCATCAGTATAATTACAAATTGTATATTTAAACAATGTTCTAAAGTACATAATATTTCATATAACACAGAACGAAAGTGAAATTCAATCAACTGAGATAAAATCTCCAGCATCTACACCGTCTGCCACCACTTGTAGCGTCGTCGTCTGGTCGTGTGTGCCCGACGCGCTATTAATATAATAGTCTACGTTTCAAACTGGAAGGTAGCTCTGGCCGCTCGTTTTCAACTCGTATTTGATTTGTAAATATAATTATTTGCTTTTGGTTATCTTTATATTTTAAAAGTTTGACTGGCTGGACTGCAGCATAGGATTATGATACTTTATTACCCGTTATTGATTTATTAAATAATAATTTACAAATATATATTTCACTTGTGCCACAAGAAAATGAATACTCTTTAGCTGTTCTTTCCTACTTGCGCCAACACCACCACAAAATACGGAGAAAAATACTTATCTAATGGTTA
This sequence comes from Penaeus monodon, assembly GCF_015228065.2. Classification (NCBI taxonomy): domain Eukaryota; kingdom Metazoa; phylum Arthropoda; class Malacostraca; order Decapoda; family Penaeidae; genus Penaeus; species Penaeus monodon. Next base: position 18,577,838 of record NC_051423.1, on the reverse strand, counting down.
TTTTCATAAAATCCGGGGGGGGGGGGGGGGGGGTCAACGGGAGCGTATGTCCAGCCAGTCGTGAGCGTGAGCGTGACCTCTCGCGCCCTTGAAAATCAGTACCAGGGGGCACGACCTAGAACGGCTCTGATTGGCTGGAGCTACACGCCCGTTAACCTGATTGGCCTATACGTAATTCGGGGGTACATCTTTAAGAAATAAAATTTGAATGGAATAGAATACTAAAAATAAATTCAGTAAAATGTGGCAATAAAAAGCACCTTACAAACATATAGGAAAATAGTTAAACATAATAGAGAAAATAATAAAAACTGTATACAAGAAAATAAAATAGTGTATGCTTAAAATAAAAGAAAATGTAATGTAATTGTTCACAGAGAACGGAAGTTGGCCATTTTAGGTGGTATTCGTATACATCCAGACAAGTAGACATGTACGTATATGTAAAGATTAATATCCAGGTGGAACCTCAGGGTACACTACAGCATTCCTCCCAGGGGCGGGAGTCGCGAAGTTGGGCGAAGCGACAAGACATCTGTGGCATACATCACTGTCTGAGGATAGTCTGAATCGGGTTTGAAAGTACTGTGCCATTACATAGTTCTGTGGGAGAAATCAACAGATAAGTATACATTCGCATATTTTGAGTTGGGTGAAACAAGCATGAAAGAACTGCCGAAACTTTAACTTGTGCAAACTGAGTGATTTACAGGTTGATTTCCAAGTTAAAAGGATAAATCGAAAAAACAAGATTAAAACGAGTTAAGTGGTTAAAACAACGAGAGCGATATAAGACATATGAAAAAAAACGAGAGATAAAATGTTCATATAATAGACATTAAATAGAACCATTCATATAAAAACCCTGTAAGAATTTCTGAGTGCACCCACTTTCACGACCGTGAATTTTAACATTCATAAACAATTACTCATGCACTCACACTTCCACACAGCAGGAGCAATACTAATGATTATCAATACCACGTTCTGAGTAGGTGCCAGGATATTCGTCTCCATCACTGTCCCCATCCTCACGGTCTGTAAGCATTTCACTCGATTCTGGTGCAGCGTCGAAATCAAAGTTCATAGGTGGATACGGTAACTGGTCACTCTCCTCTACAAAGTCTATTTCTGACGCAGGAACAAATGGCCTGAGCTGATTTGCATGGACCCGCATAGTACGATGCGGTTGCTGCAACTCTAATATATCATAGACAACAGGACCAACCTTCTTTAGAACCCGAAATGGCCCCTTCCACCGGCTATCTAGGGCTCTTGTGCTACCTTCTACCATGCGTAAAACTAAAGATCCTTCACTTAAATGTAGAGGTTTCGTCTTTCTATTATAATACCTCTTGTTGGCTTCGCGAGTTTCTAGGGTCGCCTTTATTGCTATACGGCGAGCCTCAGCAAGTCCCTTCATCATCAACCCCTCATCAGCAGTCTGCAGATTTGTCAGACCGCGACGAAAAAGTGCCATTCTCCCGGTCAGTAGGTACAAAGGCTGATCCCTGGTAGACCGATGGATGGCAGTGTTGAGGGCAAAGCGTACAGCTGGCAGGTGGGTAGGCCACTGTGAAGGAGACCGTTGTACCAGGGTTGCAAGAGCGTCTTTCACTACCCTGTTGCTCCTTTCAACTACACCATTAGATTGTGGGTGGTATGCAACAGAAAAGGAATGTTTCACCTCTAACTCCTTTAAGAGTGAACGCCACTCAACAGAAGAAAACTCCAAGCCATTATCTGTGTGGAGTTTTGGGCTGGAGGACCAAACAAGGTAATGAGTGGTCAAACAAGCTTTCAAAACTCTGCTCCCAGACTTATCCCTGAGGGGACCAACTGAGATAGCGTGTATGATGGTCCAATAATGGATAAGACGTATCGAAATCCTTGTGCAGAACTGCGAAGGTCCATTAAATCTGCAGAGACCATTTCCCAAGGGAGCTGAGGTGGTGGATGTCCTTGCATAGGTGCTCTAACTACTGGAGACTTGCGCCGTTGACACGTTTCACATCCTGCAACATATGTTCGTGCTAAGTGAAGCATGTTCGGGAAGAACCAGTTATTACGTAAATTCTGATAAGTGCGCAGAGCTCCTGGATGGGCTGCCATTGAGGTTGGTGAGCCATGTGTAATGCCTGGTTACATAAATGTTGTGGCACATAAATCTGTTTGACAACACGATCGGGAAATGGCGAAGGTGGTATATACTCCATCGTGTGTTTCAAAGTTGCTCATAGCTGCGGGTGGACGAATAGTAGGCAGTGACTGACGTCTCTCGAGCCAGGCTATCAGATCTGCACAGACAGGATCCTGTAGCTGTTCTTCTCTCATCTGATGAGAGGCTAAAGATGTAAGGTTGGGCATCTGACGTGGTGGTTGTTCTTGCAGCTGCTGATCCTGCACTGATGGGGCATTTCCAGTTGTGGAGCATCAGAATTTGGCTCAGGCTCAGCATCAGAGCTTTTCTACAGGCCAAGCATAATCAGGAGATCGGGTAGGCTCTCCTGGGGGTCTGGATAGAAGGTCAGGGACATAATTACTTGCTCCTTGCTTATAATGTAGTGTAAAATCATAGTCAGATAACTCGTGTGCAAATCTACTTAGCCTCGTACTCTTGGTCTTTCTTGAAAAGACGTATGTTAGTGGACTATGGTCCGTCTAACAGTGAAGCAATCTACCATATATGTAGGGATCAAGATTCTAATGGCCTCTACAACTGCAAGGGCCTCAAATCAATATGGGATAACGAGATTCGGCATCCTTTAGTATCCTTGACCATATGCAACAGCATGTGGTGACCCATCTTCATCCTCTGGAGGAGAACAGCACCAGAGCCTGACCACTAGCATCAGTGTGGACCTCGAATGCTCTGTCAAAATCTGGAAGACGCAGGACAGGTGCTGTAACCAAGGCCTTCTTCAGTGTGTCAAAGGCCTGTTGAGCTGCATCTCCCCATTCAAATCTCACATTCTTCTTGGTGATCTGAGTCAGTGGTTTAGCAATAGTGGCAAAGTGTGAATGTGCCGCCTAAAAAATCCACAAGCACCAAGAAACCTGCGGATGTCACGTGCTGATCTGGGTCGTCTCATGGCTGCAATTGCTAGCACCTTGTCAGGTTCGGCGGACGCCATCTTTCCCAATAATAAAGCCGAGTAGTTTCACTTCCTGTTGAGCAAATTCACACTTAAAGAGGTTAAGTTTCATGCCTGCATTTTCAAGGAGACCTAAAGTCTCTTGTAGATGAATCAGGTGAGCGTCAAAGGATGTAGATGCAACCACAACGTCATCTAGGTAGGCAAGAGTGTGTCGCCCAAGAACAGATGAGAGGACAACATCCATTGTCCTCTGAAATGTCGTCGGGGCCGTTGACAGCCCGAATGGAAGACGTCGGAACTGATACAGGCGATTTCCATCCGTAAAAGCCGTCTTTGGGCGGTCTTCAGGGTGGAGAGAAATGGCCCAATATGCAGCTCGGCTATCGAGAACAGTAAACCATGTCTTCCCAGATAGAGAGTCCATGAGCTCATCTATCCTAGGAAGCGGATAGCTGTCGGGGTGGTTACCCTGTTGAGGCCTCGATAGTCCCACACAAAAACGTACCGAGCCATCTTTCTTTTTAACAAGAACAACTGGTGATAACCATGGGCTCACAGAAGGTTCTATCACACCTTGTTGTATCATTGTCTTACACTCCTGCTTGATGATTTCCTTCGTGCTCTGCGGCAGTCTCCACTGGCGTACACAAACAGGAACATTGGTATCAGTGTGGATTCGATGCTCAATACCAGGGACAGTTCCTACTGAGTGTTTGTCCCCTGTGAATAGTCCGGGAAATCTCCTCAAGACACCTGTTAGTCGAGACCTCTGTTCGGATTTTAGGTGACTTAGTCTTAGCTGTTCCTCTGGCAAAAAAAAATTATCTGTGTTAGGTGGCGGTGTGGCACTGGCGACACCCTGCTGGGTTTCACTGCCAATCTGGCAAAGCTCATCAATGGCAGGTGTCTCAGGAAATACAAAAAACTCATCAGGCTCATAACCAAAGTCAAGGCACGCATCAAAACTTTCAAATCCGTCTTCAATGAACCCATGCTCTTCAGACGATTCATTCAGTACATTACTTTGATAACCAGAGTCAAGAGCTTCAACATTAGTTTCTTCCAGAGAGCCAAGATTTCCATCAGACACATCTTCATGTGGTGAGTGAAGGAACTTGGGAGCTTGTTTAACAGTGGTTTCGTTGACAGCACCCCCTGAGGGTGTCTGAAGGAACTGTGAGGTGGGGTGAATATCTGACCCCCTAACTTCACTCACTTCACTTGCACTTACGAGTTCTGCATAACCCACAACAGTACCGGGACTTACTTTCCGGGGCTTTGGGGCGGTATTTACCACCCAAACGCTTGACCTCCGTTCTTGAATGGTGATAAGGGTGCGTGGAACGAGCAAACAAGACATATTACCTTCGATAACAGCAACATGGGTTTCATCCGGAACACTACGCGAAAGGGAAGCAGCTACAAATCTACCAGCTCTGGGTTCGATGGTCGTTGCTTCAGTCACATGTACAGGTGAGACGTAACGAGGTTGCAAGGGAATGAAGGGCTCCGGAAGCTCTCCCTTGGACTCATGACATGCAGGAACCTCACAACAGTGCAAAGACTCCTCACCCACAAACGTAATTTCATGACGGTGACCATCTAACTCCAAGTAACTGTCACTGGAGTTTGGTAAAATACACAGAATCACGGGAAATCTCCTAAGCATATCCATCCCAACGAGCATGTCCCCTGGAAAATGAATGCCAGAGGTGATACAGGTCCTGTGTACAAGGTCCAGACCAGGGCGATGGTGAACTTCAGATCACTTCAGCTTCAACAGATTTGGGCATCCCAGCAACTCCTTTAAGGGTCCGAGAACTACGCAGCATGCGGATGCAGGCAAAAGTATGGCTGCTTCCTCTTTCAATACTGTCACCTCTGAGCCAGTATCTATAAAACAGGTCACTTCTTTTCCGTTAACTGGCAAGATGACCTGCGGTCGTCCCCTCAGTGTCGGCATAGCCTTCTTGGTTGGTGACCTCCCTTGGACTGGAACTGCCGCCTGAGGGATGGGAGTTTTGCCCTGGACGGCTGGTGTGAAAGGACAGGAAGCCAAGAAGTGCCCAGGCTCCCCACATCCATAACACACACGCTGTTAGCACGGCACTCTGAAGTGTTATGCCCCTCGAGACGATGATATTCACACCAGGGGCACGATGACTACTGTTGCGACGGGGTGACGGACATCTGTTGAGTGCGCCATCGATGCCTGAAGTTCGGAGACCAGTGAACACGCTGCTTAGGAGGAGGGATCCATTGCTGGTGATGTGTGGGGTGACAATGATCCCTGGGTGCCTTGTATACGCTCTTGGAATGGCCCTCACTATAATTTTATTGCGGGCATGGCACTGCTGCTTGAGGCCTCAGCTAACTTGTGGGTAACCCGGGGCATTGGCATTTCATAATGGATGGGGCGGCTTATGCTGCTTTTGGGACCTGATCCCTATTGGATGCCATTAAATTCGGCAGGACGGCCTTTACCCCAACTGTTGCATCCCATATGGCTGGCACTTCTCTGCCATACTGCATGCTGATGTGACTCCAGTAGCAAGAGCTGCCGTCGAAGCCAAGTTGGTAAACCTGCTGTGAAAGTCCTTCGGAGCAGCTGTACATTCCAATCCACAAGGGTAGTCACGAGCTCCTTGCAAGACTGCCAGCTCGTTGCCTGATCATCATCGAGGGTGATTGTCCAGGGTGTCATCCGGGACTGAGCAAGCATGTCAAAAGCGTTCTGTGTAATGTCCCCCGAAACTTATTCTCATTTTTGCCTTAACCTCATTGCATAATTAATTCCTTAAACATGGGCCCTAAGAGCACCATCTGAGCATACCCACGAGCTCTTCCCCTAGCCATACGAATAAAAGCATCGTCTGTAGCAGGGCGTGTCAGCATCTCGATGGTAGCGATCCACGATTCCACCTCTCTATTACGTTGTAGCGCATGTGACGCTGGGGTTTCTCCATAAAACACGGGTATCTCATCACGGCCATACAGTGCTGGAGGCATTACGTGATGATCTGGAGGGCGGAAGCTAACAGGAGACACGTTGTGAAGATTTCGGGCAGGATGCTGAGGGTGTGGCTGCTGACAGATCTCTTTGTTAACAATGGTGGACACAGGCTGCATATGGGCATCTCTTAGTGGTGCTAGGTGTTGTGGCTCTTCAATAGATGGTGCAAAGTGGCTGGTCTCGTTGAGTGATGTTTGGTGCGATGACTGGGTTCGTCGTAAGGCTGCATTCTCTTCCTCCAGCACAGCCACACGAGCCAAGACACACTGGAGCTGAGCAGTTAATTCAGACATATTCGGCACAATGGTTGCTGAATCCTGAAGTACTCCCGGAGGTTGCATCTTCAAGCCATCCTGGAGAGGTGTGTCTACAGCTGGAGCCTCTTCCCTTGACGTGGTCTCAGAGTCCATGTGAGAAGAGTCCTGTTGCATAAGCGATCCTGTGGGGGTTGCTCCACGTGAGCTTTGACGTTGAGATGGCTTGTGCTTCCCCATTAAGCGTACCGACCTACGCACTATCCTCCTTGTGGCACTTGGAAGCAGAGTAGTTCGTCGCCGGGGCTTTCGTCGCACCTCATATGCCAACAAGCATGGAACACTACTTAAACCGTCACTGCATGCACCACCGTCACAAGAGAACAGATCCTTACAACCAGGAGAAGACACCTTGACTCATGTACAGATCCACTTCTATCAATATCCTAGCTAGAAGTTATACTCACATACCAATTGTTAAGGTTCACTTCATGGGCTTCCTGCTATCATATGCTCATCCACATACACGGAACAATCTCATCTAACCAGATTCAAGGTCGTGAAGTCTCGTCCTCTCGCAGGAGGTCTGGCAATTTCATCTGTAAACAAATAATACCGGTAGACACTGCTTTTCGAAGTAGATATACAACTCAATATAAGAAGACGTATGGGGTTCAGGATGCTGGAGTACCTTCTTTAACACAATTATAGATATATACAAAATTATTTTTTTTTTTTTTTTATCAAACCAGAATATCTAAATCCACTAATAATACACAAAAACAGGATTCAAATTACAATGTACTCATTTGATGTTCGTATGAAGCATCAGTATAATTACAAATTGTATATTTAAACAATGTTCTAAAGTACATAATATTTCATATAACACAGAACGAAAGTGAAATTCAATCAACTGAGATAAAATCTCCAGCATCTACACCGTCTGCCACCACTTGTAGCGTCGTCGTCTGGTCGTGTGTGCCCGACGCGCTATTAATATAATAGTCTACGTTCAAACTGGAAGGTAGCTCTGGCCGCTCGTTTTCAACTCGTATTTGATTTGTAAATATAATTATTTGCTTTTGGTTATCTTTATATTTTAAAAGTTTGACTGGCTGGACTGCAGCATAGGATTATGATACTTTATTACCCGTTATTGATTTATTAAATAATAATTTACAAATATATATTTCACTTGTGCCACAAGAAAATGAATACTCTTTAGCTGTTCTTTCCTACTTGCGCCAACACCACCACAAAATACGGAGAAAAATACTTATCTAATGGTTATTTTCATAAAATCCGGGGGGGGGGGGGGGTCAACGGGAGCGTATGTCCAGCCAGTCGTGAGCGTGAGCGTGACCTCTCGCGCCCTTGAAAATCAGTACCAGGGGGCACGACCTAGAACGGCTCTGATTGGCTGGAGCTACACGCCCGTTAACCTGATTGGCCTATACGTAATTCGGGGGTACATCTTTAAGAAATAAAATTTGAATGGAATAGAATACTAAAAATAAATTCAGTAAAATGTGGCAATAAAAAGCACCTTACAAAACATATAGGAAAATAGTTAAAACATAATAGAGAAAAATAATAAAAACTGTATACAAGAAAATAAAATAGTGTATGCTTAAAATAAAAGAAAATGTAATGTAATTGTTCACAGAGAACGGAAGTTGGCCATTTTAGGGGGTATTCGTATACATCCAGACAAGTAGACATGTACGTATATGTAAAGATTAATATCCAGGTGGACCTCAGGGTACACTACAGCATTCCTCCCAGGGGCGGGAGTCGCGAAGTTGGGCGAAGCGACAAGACATCTGTGGCATACATCACTGTCTGAGGATAGTCTGAATCGGGTTTGAAAGTACTGTGCCATTACATAGTTCTGTGGGAGAAATCAACAGATAAGTATACATTCGCATATTTTGAGTTGGGTGAAACAAGCATGAAAGAACTGCCGAAACTTTAACTTGTGCAAACTGAGTGATTTACAGGTTGATTTCCAAGTTAAAAGGATAAATCGAAAAAACAAGATTAAAACGAGTTAAGTGGTTAAAACAACGAGAGCGATATAAGACATATGAAAAAAAACGAGAGATAAAATGTTCATATAATAGACATTAAATAGAACCATTCATATAAAAACCCTGTAAGAATTTCTGAGTGCACCCACTTTCACGACCGTGAATTTTAACATTCATAAACAATTACTCATGCACTCACACTTCCACACAGCAGGAGCAATACTAATGATTATCAATACCACGTTCTGAGTAGGTGCCAGGATATTCGTCTCCATCACTGTCCCCATCCTCACGGTCTGTAAGCATTTCACTCGATTCTGGTGCAGCGTCGAAATCAAAGTTCATAGGTGGATACGGTAACTGGTCACTCTCCTCTACAAAGTCTATTTTCTGACGCAGGAACAAATGGCCTGAGCTGATTTGCATGGACCCGCATAGTACGATGCGGTTGCTGCAACTCTAATATATCATAGACAACAGGACAACCTTCTTTAGAACCCGAAATGGCCCCTTCCACCGGCTATCTAGGGCTCTTGTGCTACCTTCTACCATGCGTAAAACTAAAGATCCTTCACTTAAATGTAGAGGTTTCGTCTTTCTATTATAATACCTCTTGTTGGCTTCGCGAGTTTCTAGGGTCGCCTTTATTGCTATACGGCGAGCCTCAGCAAGTCCCTTCATCATCAACCCCTCATCAGCAGTCTGCAGATTTGTCAGACCGCGACGAAAAAGTGCCATTCTCCCGGTCAGTAGGTACAAAGGCTGATCCCTGGTAGACCGATGGATGGCAGTGTTGAGGGCAAAGCGTACAGCTGGCAGGTGGGTAGGCCACTGTGAAGGAGACCGTTGTACCAGGGTTGCAAGAGCGTCTTTCACTACCCTGTTGCTCCTTTCAACTACACCATTAGATTGTGGGTGGTATGCAACAGAAAAGGAATGTTTCACCTCTAACTCCTTTAAGAGTGAACGCCACTCAACAGAAGAAAACTCCAAGCCATTATCTGTGTGGAGTTGGGCTGGAGGACCAAACAAGGTAATGAAGTGGTCAACAAAAGCTTTCAAAACTCTGCTCGCAGACTTATCCCTGAGGGGGACCAACTGGAGATAGCGTGTATGATGGTCAATAATGGATAAGACGTATCGAAATCCTTGTGCAGAACTGCGAAGGTCCATTAAATCTGCAGAGACCATTTCCAAGGGAGCTTGAGGTGGTGGATGTCCTTGCATAGGTGCTCTAACTACTGGAGACTTGCGCCGTTGACACGTTTCACATCCTGCAACATATGTTCGTGCTAAGTGAAGCATGTTCGGGAAGAACCAGTTATTACGTAAATTCTGATAAGTGCGCAGAGCTCCTGGATGGGCTGCCATTGGAGGTTGGTGAGCCATGTGTAATGCCTGGTTACATAAATGTTGTGGCACATAAATCTGTTTGACAACACGATCGGGAAAATGGCGAAGGTGGTATAATACTCCATCGTGTGTTTCAAAGTTGCTCATAGCTGCGGGTGGACGAATAGTAGGCAGTGACTGACGTCTCTCGAGCCAGGCTATCAGATCTGCACAGACAGGATCCTGTAGCTGTTCTTCTCTCATCTGATGAGAGGCTAAAGATGTAAGGTTGGGCATCTGACGTGGTGGTTGTTCTTGCAGCTGCTGATCCTGCACTGATGGGGGCATTTCCAGTTGTGGAGCATCAGAATTTGGCTCAGGCTCAGCATCAGAGCTTTCTACAGGCCAAGCATAATCAGGAGATCGGGTAGGCTCTCCTGGGGGTCTGGATAGAAGGTCAGGGACATAATTACTTGCTCCTTGCTTATAATGTAGTGTAAAATCATAGTCAGATAACTCGTGTGCAAATCTACTTAGCCTCGTACTCTTGGTCTTTCTTGAAAAGACGTATGTTAGTGGACTATGGTCCGTCCAGACAGTGAAGCATCTACCATATATGTAGGGATCAAAGATTCTAATGGCCTCTACAACTGCAAGGGCCTCCAAATCAATAATGGGATAACGAGATTCGGCATCCTTTAGTATCCTTGACCAATATGCAACAGCATGTGGTGACCCATCTTCATCCCTCTGGAGGAGAACAGCACCAAGAGCCTGACCACTAGCATCAGTGTGGACCTCGAATGCTCTGTCAAAATCTGGAAGACGCAGGACAGGTGCTGTAACCAAGGCCTTCTTCAGTGTGTCAAAGGCCTGTTGAGCTGCATCTCCCCATTCAAATCTCACATTCTTCTTGGTGATCTGAGTCAGTGGTTTAGCAATAGTGGCAAAGTGTGGAATGTGCCGCCTAAAAAATCCACAAGCACCAAGAAACCTGCGGATGTCACGTGCTGATCTGGGTCGTCTCATGGCTGCAATTGCTAGCACCTTGTCAGGGTTCGGCCGGACGCCATCTTTCCCAATAATAAAGCCGAGTAGTTTCACTTCCTGTTGAGCAAATTCACACTTAAAGAGGTTAAGTTTCATGCCTGCATTTTCAAGGAGACCTAAAGTCTCTTGTAGATGAATCAGGTGAGCGTCAAAGGATGTAGATGCAACCACAACGTCATCTAGGTAGGCAAGAGTGTGTCGCCCAAGAACAGATGAGAGGACAACATCCATTGTCCTCTGAAATGTCGTCGGGGCCGTTGACAGCCCGAATGGAAGACGTCGGAACTGATACAGGCGATTTCCATCCGTAAAAGCCGTCTTTGGGCGGTCTTCAGGGTGGAGAGAAATGGCCCAATATGCAGCTCGGCTATCGAGAACAGTAAACCATGTCTTCCCAGATAGAGAGTCCATGAGCTCATCTATCCTAGGAAGCGGATAGCTGTCGGGGGTGGTTACCCTGTTGAGGCCTCGATAGTCCACACAAAAACGTACCGAGCCATCTTTCTTTTTAACAAGAACAACTGGTGATAACCATGGGCTCACAGAAGGTTCTATCACACCTTGTTGTATCATTGTCTTACACTCCTGCTTGATGATTTCCTTCGTGCTCTGCGGCAGTCTCCACTGGCGTACACAAACAGGAACATTGGTATCAGTGTGGATTCGATGCTCAATACCAGGGACAGTTCCTACTGAGTGTTTGTCCCCTGTGAATAGTCCGGGAAATCTCCTCAAGACACCTGTTAGTCGAGACCTCTGTTCGGATTTTAGGTGACTTAGTCTTAGCTGTTCCTCTGGCAAAAAAAAATTATCTGTGTTAGGTGGCGGTGTGGCACTGGCGACACCCTGCTGGGTTTCACTGCCAATCTGGCAAAGCTCATCAATGGCAGGTGTCTCAGGAAATACAAAAAACTCATCAGGCTCATAACCAAAGTCAAGGCACGCATCAAACTTTCAAATCCGTCTTCAATGAACCCATGCTCTTCAGACGATTCATTCAGTACATTACTTTGATAACCAGAGTCAAGAGCTTCAACATTAGTTTCTTCCAGAGAGCCAAGATTTCCATCAGACACATCTTCATGTGGTGAGTGAAGGAACTTGGGAGCTTGTTTAACAGTGGTTTCGTTGACAGCACCCCCTGAGGGTGTCTGAAGGAACTGTGAGGTGGGGTGAATATCTGACCCCCTAACTTCACTCACTTCACTTGCACTTACGAGTTCTGCATAACCCACAACAGTACCGGGACTTACTTTCCGGGGCTTTGGGGCGGTATTTACCACCCAAACGCTTGACCTCCGTTCTTGAATGGTGATAAGGGTGCGTGGAACGAGCAAACAAGACATATTACCTTCGATAACAGCAACATGGGTTTCATCCGGAACACTACGCGAAAGGGAAGCAGCTACAAATCTACCAGCTCTGGGTTCGATGGTCGTTGCTTCAGTCACATGTACAGGTGAGACGTAACGAGGTTGCAAGGGAATGAAGGGCTCCGGAAGCTCTCCCTTGGACTCATGACATGCAGGAACCTCACAACAGTGCAAAGACTCCTCACCCACAAACGTAATTTCATGACGGTGACCATCTAACTCCAAGTAACTGTCACTGGAGTTTGGTAAAATACACAGAATCACGGGAAATCTCCTAAGCATATCCATCCCAACGAGCATGTCCCCTGGAAAATGAATGCCAGAGGTGATACAGGTCCTGTGTACAAGGTCCAGACCAGGGCGAATGGTGAACTTCAGATCAGCTTCAGCTTCAACAGATTTGGGCATCCCAGCAACTCCTTTAAGGGTCCGAGAACTACGCAGCATGCGGATGCCAGGCAAAAGTATGGCTGCTTCCTCTTTCAATACTGTCACCTCTGAGCCAGTATCTATAAAACAGGTCACTTCTTTTCCGTTAACTGGCAAGATGACCTGCGGTCGTCCCCTCAGTGTCGGCATAGCCTTCTTGGTTGGTGACCTCCCTTGGACTGGAACTGCCGCCTGAGGGATGGGAGTTTTGCCCTGGACGGCTGGTGTGAAAGGGACAGGAAGCCAAGAAGTGCCCAGGCTCCCCACATCCATAACACACACGCTTGTTAGCACGGCACTCTGAAGTGTTATGCCCCTCGAGACGATGATATTCACACCAGGGGCGACGATGACTACTGTTGCGACGGGGTGACGACATCTGTTGAGTGCGCCATCGATTGTCCTGAAGTTTCGGAGACCAGTGAACACGCTGCTTAGGAGGAGGGATCCATTGCTGGTGATGTGGTTGGGGTGACAATGATCCCTGGGTGCCTTGTATAGCTGCTGCTTGGAATGGCCCATCACTATAATATTCTAGTGCGGGCATGGCACCTTCTGCTTGTGGCTCAGCTACTGGTGGGTAACCCAGGGGCATGGGCATTTCATAAGGGAGTGGGCGCTTATGCTGCTGTTTGGTGACCTGATCCCTACTTGGAGTGCCATTAAAATTCGGCAGGACGGCCTTTACCCCAACTGTTGCATCCCATATGGCCTGGCACTTCTCTGCCATACTGCATGCTGATGTGAAGTCCAGTAGCAAGAGCTGCCGTCGAAGCCAAGTTGGTAAACCTGCTGTGAAAGTCCTTCGGAGCAGGCCTTCTACATCTCCAATCTCCAAGGTAGTCACGAGCTCCTTTCAAGACTGCCATCTCGATGCCCGATAATAATCAGGGTGATGCCAGTGTCATCGGACTGAGCAAGCATGTCAAAAAGCGTTCTGGTGTACTGTCCCCGAAACTATTCCTACATTTTCAGCCTTAAACTCATGCCATCGGTAATACCTTAAACAGGGCCCTAAGAGCACCATCTGAGCATACCCACGAGCTCATTCCCCTAGCCATACGAATAAAAGCATCGTCTGTAGCAGGCGTGTCAGCATCTCGATGGTGAGCGATCCCTCGATCCACCTCTCTTTACGTTGTAGCGCATGTGACGCTGGGTTCTCATAAAAACACGGGTATCTTCAATCACGGCCATAACCGTGTCTGGATGGCATACGTGATGAGCCTCGGAGGGCGGAAGCGTAACAGGAGACACACTCTCACTACTACTCAATAAGATTTCGGCAGGATGCTGAGGGTGTGGGCTGCTGAAGATCTCTTTTTAAAATGGTGACACGGCTGCATATGGGATCTCTTAGTGGGTGCTATGTGTTGTGTCTCTTATGTGGTGCAGAGTGGCTGGTCTCGGTGAGTGATGTTTGGTGCGATGACTGGGTTTCGTCGTACGGCTGCATTCTCTCTCCTCCACACATGCAACGAGCCAAGACACACTGAGTGAGCAGTTAATTAGACATATTCGGCACGCTAGAGAAAGGCGAAGGGCACAAAATGGTTGCTGATCCTGAGTACTCCCGGAGGTTGCATCTTCAAGCCTCCTGGAGAGTGTGTCTACAGCCTGGAGCCTCTTCCTTGACGTGGTCTCAGAGTTCCATGTGAGAAGAGTCCTGTTGCATAATCGAGCTGTGGGGGGTTATGCTTCCACGCGAGCTTTGGACGTTGGAGATGGCTTGTGCTTCCCCATTAAGCGTACCGACCTACGCACTATCCTCCTAGTGGCACTTGGAGCAAGTAGTTCGTCGCCGGGCTTCGTCGCACCTCATCTGTCCAACAACCTGGAAACACTACTGTAAACGTCACTGCTGCACCACCGTCACAAGATAGAACAGATCCTTACAACCATGAGAAACACCTGACTCATGTAACAGATCCACTGATATCATATACCTAAGCGAGAAGTTATACTCACATACCAATTGTTAAGGTTCACTTCATGGGCTTCCTGCTATCATATGCTCATCCACTACACGGAACAATCTCATCTACCAGATTCAAGGTCGTGAATTCTCGTCCTCCTCGCAGGAAGGTTCTGGCAATTTCATCTGTAAACAGAAATAATACCGGTAGACACTGCTTTTCGAGTAGATATACAACTCAATATAAGCAAGACGTAAATTGGGTTCAGGATGTCTGGAGTACCTTCTTTACACCTAATTATAGATATATACAAAATTATTTTTTTTTTTTTATATCAACCAGAATATCTAATGCCCTAATAATACACAAAACAGGATTCAAATTACAATGTACTCATTTGATGTTCGTATGAAGCATCAGTTAAATTACACATTGTTATATTTAAACATGTTCTAAAGTACATATATTTCATATAACACAAGAACGAAAGTGAAATTCAATCAACTGAGATAATCTCCAGCATCTACACCGTCTGCCATCCACTTGTAGCGTCGTCGTCTGTCGGTGTGGTGCCCGACGACGCTATTAATATAAATAGTCTACGTTCAAACTGGAAGGTAGCTCTGGCCGCTCTTTTTCACTCGTATTTTGATGTTTAAATATAATATTTGCTTGTGGTTATCTTTTATATTTTAAAAGTTATTGACTGGCTGGACTGCAGTCATAGGATTATGAACTTTATTACCCGTTTTGATTTATAAATATAATTTACAAATATATATTTCACTTGTGCACAAGAAAATGATACTCTTTAGCTGTTCTTTCCTTTACTCTGCGCCGAACACCACCACAAAATACTCGAGAAAAAATAACTCTTATCTAATCGGTTATTTTCATCAAAATCCGGGGGGGGGGGGGGGTCAACGGGACTGCGTATGTCCTCCACGCTCTGAGCGTGAGCGGTGACCTCTCGCGCCCTTGAAAAATCAGTACAGGGGCACGAACCTAGAACTGCTCGATTGGCTGGACTACACGCCCAATTACGCCTGATTGGCATAGTACGTAATTCGGGGTACTCTTTAAGAAATAAATGTTGAATGGAATAGGATACTAAAAACTAAAGACAGTAAAATGTGCAATAAAAAGCACCTTACAAAACATATAGGAAAATAGTTAAAACATAATAGAGAAAAATAATAAAAACTGGGTATACAAGAAAGATAAAATCGTGTAATGCTTAAAAATAAAAGAAAATTTAATGTAAATTGTTCACAGAGAACGGAAGTTGGCCATTTTAGGGGGTATTCGTATACATCCAGACAAGTAGACATGTACGTATATGTAAAGATTAATATCCAGGTGGACCTCAGGGTACACTACAATGACAATAATAATAATAACAATAATAAAAGATATTAAATAGCAAGCCGTTAATAACGACGTGCTTAGCGCATCACATAACAAGAAAAAAAAAAAAAAAAAAAAAAAAAAAAAAAAAAAAAATATATATATATATATATATATATTATATATATATATATATATATATATATGCTATTACTTCATAATAATGAGGTAATATGCAAATAAGCAGTAATTTGATGAAAGGAATAGATAACAAATATTTTACCAAGAGACAAAAAAAAGCAACTATCCACAGAAATATTTAAATTATTAGATTTTGATACTGATCATTATTCTTTCTGTAAATATAGCGATTTCTTCTACAAAACCGACTCAATTCCGTTTCTAATCGAATGTCCTGTTGCTTGCTGCCTTTCAGCTCAGCTGCCGACCTTTTTTTAACACACACTATAAAACGTCGAAATGTTAACATTTATATGTTTTTTTATGTAACTATGTGAACTCGTGATTGTATTTGTTTGGATGTGACTTTTTAATTCTAACTCGGACATTACACATGGAACTTCAAAATGTTTAGATATATGTTGTTGTTGTTGTTTTGTAATTGCATTTGTTAAGATGTGACGATATTCATTTCTAACTCGATCTTTACTAGAAGACGTCGAAATGTTTAAATGCATGTCATTTTGATGTAACTATGTGATTTCAAGTGATTGCATCTGTTTGGTTGTTACTCTTTTTTTATTGGCTTACATGTTTGTTTGTTTGTTTTTTTTTGTGATTTACATCCGTCTTTTAAAATGTGTTTTTATTACTATGACGAGAACACTATGATGCTTCTCCTACTTGGTACCTAGACTTTTTATTCAAAATATGTTATTTAGTCATCTGTAATGTCATTTATTAATTTTAGAAACAATTATATAATTTCGTAATTTCGTTTGAAACAAATAAACTGTTGATGTTAGTAATCTATACAAATTATTAATTATCTTCTATAATCACTCTTATTACTGCGACTATCATTGCCACAATTTATGCGTTTCTCGTACACACACACACACACACACACACACACACACACACACACACATATATATATATATATATATTTTATATATATATTTTATATAATATATATATATATATATATATATATATTATATATATATAATTTTAAAATATTTTATATATATATATATATATTATATATATATATATATGTATATATATATATATATATATATATATATATATATATATATTATATATATATATATATATATATATATATAATATATATATTGCTACGCCAGTGGTCTTTGTCTCAGTGCGAAACATGTGTTAACATGAAAAGGTTGACCTGGGCATGTGTTAACATGAAGGGACCTGGGCAAACATGACGCAACTGGCTGTGAGCGGAGGAGCAGAGGAACAAGCCAGGAGACGGAGTTGGGTGCTGCTCCTGTGAAGACCTCGTGTGTGCCTTTGTGACCTGATAAACTTTTGTGTTGCCCTGTTATAAGCTGTATCGTGCAGTGTGACATGCTGGTTTCCCCCCATTATTGTCCCTATAGAAAAGTGTACGAGTAACTAACTTGTGTAAATAAAGGAAAGACTGTCATTTTGTGTTTATTTCATGCCCTGCCTCTCCACGTGGGGTTTCCCCTCGTGGTGTTCTGGGACGCTGTGGTGCTCGGTGCTTCTTGGAGCTGTTCAGTGTTCACGACCCTGTGAATAGCAAGCCGTCTGCCTTGCCTGCCTTGTGTTGGTGGCAGAGAGACGAGGCGGTCGGCGTAACAAATGGTGTCAGAAGTGGGATTTGTGATATTTGATCAGTGAGACGCGCCTATTTATCATGTCGTCCAAAGATGGCGGCAGCCATGAGGGAGAGGAGGCTATAACTGAGGCAGGCACGAGTGAGGTGAAGCTGAGCCAGATGGACCTGATCACTGCCATGCTGGCCGGTATGAGGGAGGAAATGGCACAAAGGGCAGAAGAGCAGGCACAGAGGGCACGCGAGCAGGCGCACCATCTCGTCGAGATGCAAGCAAGGAAGGCAGAGGAACATTTTCTGCCAACTTTGGAGGTGCTACAGAGCAATCTTGCATCTGTGAAGAGGGAAAACTCAGCAGTACACCGACAAGGCCTGCAACAGCGTGAAGAGTGAACTGATGGAGGAGGTGCAGACTCTGAAGGCGAGGTTCAGGCCTGAGGGAGGAATGAAGGAGGAAAGGCGGCATCAAGAGGTAGTAATGTTGCAAGAAAGAGAAGGCAGACGAGATTCTGGCAACAGATGCCAGAGTGTCAGATTTACGGGGGTCTCCTGGGGTCCGTGGCAGGAAACCCCCGGGCCTCGCAGCGTCGTGTCGGCAGCCAGTGGTCGCTGCAGAAGGCTGGGGACCCATCGGAACCGCTCCCTTGGGTATAGGTGGCGACAAACTCGTACCCGGTCAACCCCCTCGTTGCCTCCCCCCACCCCCTTCCTCCCCCCCAGGTGTGTTAGTTCACGGCACGCGTTCTCCACCCTGCACCCCCTCGGCCTCCAACATTCTGTGAAGCGAACCCAGCTGAGTACGAGGGGGAAGGTGGCCTGGGAGGCATATGTCGCCCAAGTTGAAATGCTGGCATCTGCCCAGGGCTGGAGCCAGGAAGAGAAGGCCCTGCAGCTGGTAACAGCGCTAAGGGGCCCCGCGGTGGAAGTGTTGGGGCATCTGCCGCCATCCCAACATGCCTCTTACACCAGCATGGCGGAGGCTTTGAAACGCCGTTTCGGGCACCACCACCAGGCCGAGGTATATCGGGCCCACTTGAAGAAGCGGACTCGTGAGCGTGGCGAGACACTGTCCCAGCTGGCGCAGGATGTGGTAAGGTCGTACCCTGCGGCTGCGGAAGAGATGATCATGGTCCTGGCCCGTGATTTCTTTGTTGACGCTTTGCAGGACCAGCAGCTGCAAATCTACGTCAAGCAGGCACACTCTGAGGACCTGCAGGTTTGGGGCTGGCGAGGGCCTTGGAGTTCGAGGCCTTCCTGAAGGCAACCAGTGGCCTAGGGCCAGCTGCTCAGCCCCGCCATGACCTCCGGGGCCGGAAGGCTAAAGTAGCATTGAGGAAGGTGAGCCCGAGCACTTTCCAAGGCTTGTGTTGGGGCTGCGGTGAGGAAGGGCACAGACGTAGTCGGTGTTGGAGGGAGCGGAGAACACGTCCTCTCGACCGGACGGATTCTGATGCCTTCCAGCAGTGCTGCAAGGACTGTGGCAGGTATGGACACCATCCGAGTGCATGTCCTAAGGCTAAGGAAGTGGTACAGGAGGAAAACTCGGATAGGCTGGAGAAGGGGGCCGAAACCCAGCCGTCCTCGGTTCCTGGGCCCCGACTTGAGTAAGCTGCCGTCGAAAACCCGCACGATTTCAGGTGGAGGGCTCAATAGATGGGAAGCCCTGCCGCCCCGACAGTGGACACTGGGCTGAGAAACCCTAGTGCGGCCCTTTTAGTTGGCCACTATGCGACTTCCAGACGCACCACAGAGACCCGTGTGGTGTCACGGGGCATTGTGTGCAGTTCAAGGGGCCAGTGGAGGCTCATATTGGCGTGGGCATACCCGGGGCAGCGGCTGCCCGGGGTATGTGGCCGATCTGGACGAGCACTGCTTGCTGGGCCTTGACTACCTGATGCAGAGTAAGGCGTGTGTCGACCTTGGACGGAAGCTGGTGAGGGTGCACGGTGAAGATGTGCCCTTGCTTCCAGAGGTTGGCTGTGCAGAGGTAGTTACGGCTGAGCGACTGCACCTTGCCCCCAGGACAGAGTCTAGAATCCGGTGTCGACTGTCAAGAGTGATGCATGGAGTAGAGGGCCACGTGGAGCCCATTCAAAACCTGCAGCTGCTGATGGCATAGCAGTTGGGCGGAGCCCCTTTTTGGACCAGGGAGGGGTTAGTTAATTGTTGGTAGCTAACTTCTTCGATAAGGCCCAGATGGTGCAAAGCTGGGCACTTGTGAGGAAGTGGAGCATCCAGAAGAGTCGTCGGGGAGCAAGGAATTGGTTGGTGTGGGGCCGTTGCCTGACTTCCTCGAGGACTTGGCGCACCGGCTGTGGAGTTACCATGGGCCAGGAAGCTACTCCTGGGGCCATGGTGAAAAAGAAGATGACGTTAGCCCCATTAGCGGCGATGAGGACGTGGCAGACGCTGACCGAGATGAGGACTAATTTTATTCAAATTTTCTGTATTTTGTTTCAGGTTTAGGTATGTCAGAGCAGAAGGGTCGTCTGCTTGATAGGGGGGATAGTGCTACGCCAGTGGGTTTTTGTCTCTGTGCGAAACATGTGTTTAACATGAAAGGATGACCTGGGCATGTGTTAACATAAGGGACCTGGGGGAAACATGACGCAGCTGACTGTGAGCGGAGGAGCAGAGGAACAAGCCAGGAGACGGAGTTGGGTGCTGCTCCTGTGAAGACCTCGTGTGTGCCCTTGTGACCTGATAAACTTTTGTGTTGCCCTGTTATAAGCTGTATCGTGCAGTGTGACATGCTGGTTTCCCCCCTGTATTGTGCCTATAGAAAAGTGTACGAGTAACTAACTTGTGTAAATAAAGGAAAGACTGTCATTTTGTGTTTATTTCGTGCCCTGCCTCGCCACGTGGGGTTTCCCCTCGTGGTGTTCTGGGACGCTGTGGTGCTCGGTGCCTCTTGGAGCTGTTCATGTTCCGACCCCGTGAATAGCACGCCGTCTGCCTTGCCTGCCTTGGGGTTGGTGGCAGAGAGACGAGGCGGTCCGGCGTAAATATATATATATATATATATATATATATATATATATATATATATATATATATATATATATATACGGTTGATGTGATGTTTAATTAATATAGAGATATATACGTTTCAATGAATTTATACGTAAAAGATTGAACAGAGAAAAATGAAGAGCCCAGAACACGTATAGTAACTCTATTATCTTCGCCATTTATTGAAGATTTCTACTGGTCTCAAGACCATTAGAAATTTTCAATAAATGGCGAAGGTAATGAGGTATTATACATATATGTTTTCTTAGTAATTAGTATTACCGTTTTAAATCTGTTATGTTTAACCATCTATGATATAGGAAATAAGGGAAAATGATTGGCGACTCGCATATTTATTTATATTATAAATTTGCAGATAAATGTCATGAAATTGATAGTTGTCCGAAGACAAGATAAATAGGGGAAAAAATTTTTTTGACAAGATTTCAACAAGTCTTTCACTATATATTAAATCGAAAATACACAAAACAGCTACCAAGTCGGCCAGCCAGAACCAGTAATTCGATTCCGTTTATCATCAAGTGCCTGTTGCTGCCTTTCTCCATAGCTGTCGACCTGAGTGACCTCTGACCTCGACAGGGGGACGTTATCTCCTTGGAGAACACTCGTGAACCGCCAATCACGAGCAAGTGTTAACAAACACTTATTAACTTTTCCCGAAGCCAAAGAGGATTTACTCTGGTCTCCATCTTGTAACGTGTAAGTCAGAGGCGATGTTGATACAACCACCAGGATCTGAAAGAATTGTCAGAAATCGGGGGTTTCATATTTCCAACTCCGTTTCAGACACAGTGCATCTGAATATAAAATGTAAAACAGGTGGCCCTTTATTACACATTTCAAAGAAAACAAAATTGTTATTCATTAAAAGAAAGCGTATATTTAACATGGATTTGAAAGATCAAATAAGCGTCACTCTTTTTGTAGTAATTATCTTTTTTTTTCATTTTTTTCATTTGTTACTTTGTTGTTATTCGTTTAATATTTTTTTATTCTATTATCTTAATTATAAACATGATAGTCATGTTATATCATCTTTATTTCTGACATTACATATTCTGGTTGATCAACGCAGTATATTTTGTAATGGTTAGAATATTTTTTGTCATAATAGTAATGAAACAGAAAAAAAATCATATTATCTGGGATTTTCTTTCATGTGTATCATTGCTTGAATTGAAATTATTTGAATCCTCAGTAGCTGATGTATAAAGAGAAATATATATATATATTTTTTTTTTCTTCTTCTTTTTTTTTTTTTTTTTTTTTTTTTTTTATAACGATTTTTTATGCAAATAGTCTATTAACCTTTTACAAAGTGTTATTCTCGATACAAAGGTTATTAGACAAAGTAAATATAATAAATATCTACCAAACTAAGAAAAGGGAAAAGAAAAAAAAGAATTAGGAAAGAAAATGTATGCAAGTAATCAATACTTTTATTTTGTTCAATTCTACTTTCCTCATTTGTGCTCCAATTCAGTTTTTGTTTGCCCACTTCACTTACACCCCCTTCCTACTCTCTCTCTTTACCCATTTTTATCCGCAGTTTCCCTTCGGGGGAAAACGATATAAAACACAGACAAAAAAATGTGTAAAATGTACGTAGTATGTGTATTAATGGGGTTATTAACACATATATATAAAATATATAAAATTTTATAATATTAATATATATATTATATATAATATACATATATAACGCATATAATATATAAATTTTTAAATTAATATAATATAAATAATATATATATATATAATATTATAATATAAAATCTATAAACCCACACACACAACACACAAACCAAACACACCCACACACACCACACACACACACACATTATAATAATATATATTAATAATATATATTATAATATTTTATAAATTATATATATTTATACATATATATAATAAACCAAACACAAACCAGAACGTGTCACAAAGATGAAAAGGGAAAAATATATATATATATTATATATATTTATATTATTAATATTATATTAATAATATTATATATAATATATTGTATGTATATAAGATCGAAAAGGAAAAAGTAAACTCCACGTTCATTATATTACCCATATTCATATGTTACGTGAAAAATTTTAAATTTTAAACACTATTATTTTTATTTTTGTTACTTTGTTATTATCAATAATTGTTTTGTTTTTACTTTTATTACTTTAATGTATTTTTATTTTTACTGTCTTTATTTTTTATTATTTCATAACATATGGCTATGAAATATCGTTCATTTATGAGAGTTTCTTTGATATTAATAGGGTCAAAATTTTTTAATAGGTTTTTTAATCTTCTTTACGGGCCAAAAAAAAGGGGAAATAGACTATGAAAAAGATTTTGTTTTGAAGAAAAAAGGCGTAAAGAAAAACGATATATATTATATATATATATATATATATTATAATATTATATTATATATATATATAAATTTAAAAGAGGAGAAAAGGAGGGGAGGGGGAAGAGAGAGGGAGAGAGGAGAAGAGAGAAGGGGGAAAGGAGAGGTAAGGAAGGTGGAAAGGGGGGGGGGGGAAAAAGGAGAATGTAATAGAGAAGAGAGAGGAAAGGGCGAAGGAGATTGGGAGGGGAGAAAAGGGTTTTTTTTTTTAACATAAACACAGTTGTACATACTGAAAAGCTTTGGGAAAAATATGTCTAATTTTTTTTTATCATATACATGGAGAAATTTTTACGAATTTGATAAAAAAAACATAGATCATCATTTCTTGGAGTAAAATAAAAAATTAAATATATATATAACATTATAAATTATATATATATATATATATAATAATATATATATATTATAAATATATAATATAACATATATATATATATATATATTTTAATAATATTATTTTAATATATATATATATATTTATACTAAATATTTTGTATATATTAATATATATTATATATATTATTTTAATATATAATTATTTTACCCTATATATGTATTATATTTTAATATAATATTATTATAATAATATATATATATATAAATTTTCCCCATTTAAAAAAATCTATCATGAAAATATAAGTGGCGAATGAACGTACTTGGGGGGAGAAGGAGAGAACGACAGGGATAGATAAAATAGGTAGACACCGACACAGTAAAAAAACATGACGACCATAGTAGGGAAGCATAATAACCGTTGCCATATTAATAAAAACATATTTTAAAAGACGTTGCAAATCATAAAACAGTAAGCCTTTGCAATCACATGGAATCACATAGTTACACAAAATTCAAAATCAATTAAAAAATTTTACGTTTTATAGTAAAGATCGAGTCAGAATTAAAACTGATCCCATCTTACAAAAACAGTCACACAAAAAAACACATACATTTAAAAATTTGAAGTTCCCCCTGCAATGTCAGTTAGAAGAGTCACATCCAACAAATACAATTAAAATCACTGTACACATAAAATATGATCATGATTTTGCTGGTATTTTATTTTCTACATTTTATTTTCTACATAATTATGATGCACTTGTTAGGATCTTAATATATCTGATTTTTTACATACTCTACATTTATATGATGGTTTTGTTTTAAATTAGGAGATATAAAAATTATGTAAAAACACAAATGATATCAAAAGGGTTACAGTAGCCCGCTCTTCTTAAACCACGAATCTTTCTCTATATTAATAATCTTTTTCGATAAAAAAAAAAAATTAAATTTAAATTTATTTTCCTTTTTTTCTGCCCAAATTTATTAAACCCTAAAAGTCAAAAAGGGCTCCCCTGTCCCCCAGAGATGAAACTAAAAAAACTACTCGTGAGGTAATATAAGTATGTTTCGTAGAAATTTTCAGAGCAAAGGAGGATGAAGAGTGTTGAAAATGGGGAAAAACTCTCCGTTCCTGAGACTACACATTTTATAGAGGGGAAACAGTCACAGAAATTAAATAATGATATTGTTTTCCATGTTTAAGAAAAAAAAAATAGCGAAGAAACGGAGAAAGGGAATAAGGGAAGGAAAGAGAGAGAAAAAAAACAGGCAGACTGACGGAGATTGATCGATAGATAGACAGGGATAGCGTGAAAGAAAGAGAAAGAGGGAGGGAGGAGGGAGAGAAAAATACATACAGATGGAGAGAGAGTAAAAGCGAGGAGAGATGGAGAAAGAAAGAGGGAGAGGTAGATAGGGAAATGGTAGGGGGAGAGAGAGAGAGGGAATGGTAGATAGATAGGTACATAGACAGAAATATAGATAAAAAGAGAAAGAGATGGTGGGAGGAAAGAAAGAGAGAAGAGACAGCAAAATAACAGAAAGAAGACTACAATGCCCTCATGCGGATAATCAGAAATTTTGGGTGAATGAAATAGAGAATAATCACTCGTAACGACTAGAAACAATGAGATATGTTAAGGGTATTAAGTCTGTGGTTATTACTCCCCCATTCTCCTCTCTCCCTCCCACTCGCCTAACTTCCTCTCTTCTCCTGACCCCCTCCTGCCTCCCTTCTCATCCCCTTTCTTCCCCAACTCACTCTCCTCTCCCCTCGTTCACCCAGTCTCTCTCTCTCTCTCCTTCACCTCCCATCTCCCTCTCCATCTTCCTCTTTCCTCTCTCCACACACCCTTCTTGAAAGCGAGTCGAGGTCCGGGCCACAAGATGACAGGTTGCCTTGCGGAAATGTGTGTGCGAGTGTCTGAGGTAAACAGAAGACCATAAGTTGAGGGGTTGCCAGCGAGACGATTCTTTCGTGATAATATGATAAGATTGTGGGGATGTGATGAGATTGTGGTTATATTTTTACACACTAATTCTTTCCCCCTGACCCCTCACCCTACCCGGATTTCCCTTTAAAAACTCTTTCTCCTCCCTCCCACCCACTCTTCCCCCATTTTCCCCACCTCACTTTCTACCCTCCTTTTCTCCCTCACCGATTCAATTTTCTTCCTTCTTCCTTTTCCCCCTCCCCAAATCCCTCCCATATCCTCCTCCCTCCCTCCCCCCCTCTGTCCCCCATCCTTAAAAACGTGTCGAGTGGGATCTACAGTCGCAGCGAAGGGGAAAAATTTTTGCCCGGGGAGATGGTGTAGTTTCTACTTTTCAACAGCAAGCATAATTGAGGGACGAGTGGATACAACTATGTTTGAGTCAAAATTAAGGACCTAATTTGTTGATCAGTCGTTTCGAGTGAGGGGCAGTCAGTGGGATATGGAAAGGGTTTTTTTATGTATTGTATTCCTATAGTCTGGTTTCCAACGAGGTAAGTACCCCGTTTTTTTCCCTCCCTTATCTTCTACTCTCCCCTTTCCTCGTCTCCCTCTTTCCCCATGTCTTTTTTCTCTCCCCCCTCTCTCCCCCTTTTCTCTCTGCTCCCCCCTTCTCCCCTCTCCCCCCTCTCCCTTCCCTTTTTCCTATCACCTCCCTCCCCTCCCTCTCCATATCCCCCGCATCCCTTCCCCTTTTTTCTTATATCCCTATCCTTATCTCCTTCCCTCCCTCCCTCCCCCGTTATTCCCCCCCTTTTTCATTCCCTCCTTCCCCCTTTAACTCCTTTCCCATTTCCCCTTTTCCCTCTTCTCTCTCTCTTCTCTCTCCCCCTCTCTCTCCTCTCTCCCCTTCTCTCTCTTCCTCTCTCTCTCTCTCTCCCCTCTCCTTTTCTTCTCTCGTCACCTTCCCTCCCCTTTTTTCCCTCCCCCCGTTTTTCCTTCCCCCTCTTCCCATCCCATGCTATTTCCCTTCCCCCCCTTCCCATTTTTCTCTCTCTCTCTCTCCCCTCTCTCTCTCTCTCTCCCCTCTCTCTCTTATAATATATATATATATATAATATTATATATATATATAATATAATATATATGTGTGTGTGTGTGTGGTGTGTGTGTGTGTGTGTGTGTGTGTGTGTGTGTGTGTGTGTTGGGGGGGGGGTGTAATAATATAAAATATAATCGGTTTTGTTTTCATGCAGCCCGAGGCTGAAAAAAATCTAAAATACAGATAGGAGACAAACTTTTACATAAAAATATAAAAAAACACATAAAAAAGTAAACTACAATCAATAACAAACAAAATAAACAATAAAAAAAAGCCAAGTACAAAATCAGGGGAGCAGGTTGGACAAGTAAATATGGACTGTGTTCGTTTAGAGTCGACTAAGTAGGGATGTACTCCGGGGGTAGCGGGGCAGTGCGGGCCCCCAGGCCCAGTTTTTTGGGGGGCGCGTCGGGGGGCAGAGGTCACGGTGGGGTGGAGGCCCAAAACCCAAAGGCCCAAATTTTCCGGGAACCCCCAACTG